>NW_024062823.1:452500-605000 GCF_006381635.1 Hibiscus syriacus | reverse complement strand
AGGCTTGTTGGTTACTATCTAAGGTTAGTGAATAACTTTTTGACATTAGTTTTGTTGCTAACCAAGTTTTAAGGAAAGATATGTCTTTTAGGGAGCATGAAAGAGAGTTTTAAAATTTCGTTATTGATGATTTATATCGTCACAGATAATACATTAAAATCAACATATATGTGACGAAAAAGATATTGTCACATTTTTAGTGACATAATATAAATGTTACCTAATAATATTATGAATGACGTTTATGCATAACGTCACTTTATAATTTATATTCTATGACAGTTGGTTACATCACTAAATTAAATAATATTTCGTTATTAATAATTTATATTATCACAAATAATGCATTAAAATCAACTTATATGTGACGAAAGAGATATTATAGCAAAACACAAATAATTTATATTCTGACATGTTTAATGACAATATATATTAAAATAAAATTATTTATACAAATCTAAATAAAAAATAAAATAGTTCACTTATGGCAAAATAATAATATTTAAACAAATATTTCACTAAATACATAATAATTTCATTTCTATAAATATAAAAATGTTTAAATGTTTACAAAAAATAAAAATAATATGATAATAATATGACTTATGGAATATTTCGTTGTAGCAATCTCAATCTAAACCTTGAGTCGGTTGTATTTTGTTCATGTTGAGTTCGTGGCATCAATAACTTGTTGAGGTTCAGATTCTTGGGTTTAATTTAGTTTACTAGAGACTTTTTTAGTTTCATTTTCTCGTGTTCGAATCCTTTTACGAGATACTTTTCCTGGTGCCATCCTAAAACATATAAATAATTTCACCAGCTTTTGCAATCGATTTCTATTAGACATTAGAGGGAACTGCAAAGCCGCATTAAACCACAACCAAAATCATCAATTATTATAGCACAACTGCTCTCCACTAGCAGAGCATTCTATAACATAATTCATAAACACAATAGTTCGGTTAAACTGAGAGAATGATTGATTCGCAATCCAACTACGTTTATTGCAAACTTACACTGAAATGATGTTAATAACAAAATTTTCAATCAGTTTAAATGGAAATGTAAATAAATTAACATAACAAAGAATGATATAAATTCAGAATTCACAAACACATGCACCTAAAGGAAGCATAAAAATATAACAGAGTTTGAGCATACCTTGTGAAGGTGAAATGACGTTCGTGACTAGTACACTGCCAGTGCGAAAAAAATTGAGGCAAACTGTACAATAGAATAATGCATTACATAACACTCAAGATGGCTCGAACATTGATATTCGATCTATTGCTTGCAGAAAAATGGTGAAGAAAATAAAAGTATACAACCACCAATATTTTAATTAAAATAAGCCAATAAGGGGCTCTGTTACTTGGGACTTGTGTTTAAGCATCAATTAGTTTCCAAGTTTTTCAACTGTTTGGATGGTCCTTGGAATATCATATCCAAATACGTATAGGACACAAGTGTTGGATTAGGATAATTCAAACAAAATAAAGAGTCATAGCAAAATAGGATTGATAATTTTTTGTATTTTTATAGAGGAAACTAAAGCTTACAATAAGGGAAGTGGAGCCGAAAAATTCAGCTCCACTAGAATCGTTATCCGAAAATTCATCATAGCCTTGCCCAAAAATAGGGCGTTCTGCTTCCACTGCTAAAATTTGTTGGTAACCCAATGAAGCACCATCTATTGTCCACTCACTGTATCAATAGAAAACACAGGAAACTAAGGGATCAAAGGTGATTAGCATACCATAGTGAGCCATCCTTCAGATTACCAAAAAGGATCGGGCATAGATCCTCACAAATAAGAAAGGGTCCAAGAATATATCAAAGTTTCAATTACAGTTACAACACCGACATTGATAACAAAACTGGGAAAAAATGCTAACAAAGTCTGAGAGACGCTAATCTTATCATATTTACAATGGTCAATTGGTAAGTGCATGGTTGTGAGACTTGCCTGATATAAATTGTAGTAACCTCTGGCTAAGAAGGAGGTGGCACAATATATCCTGGTTTGTAAAACTACAAAATAAATGTTTTTTTTTCAGGAATAAGTAAAGCGGCCTAGTAATTCAACTCATACAAAACCATTTCAATGAATGAGATAACGATGATCGTGTTTGTTGTCCTGAAGAAAATTTTAACAATATAGAAATATTATATGAATCTTCCAAAAAATACAAATAAGTCCAACACATTTTGATATACCATGTGATACACCACACAATAACAAAAGTCACCGAGTAATGGCTACTAAAAAAACACTATCAATTATCAAATGCATTTGATAAAAAAAACACTATCAATTATCAAATGCATTTGATAACAAGAAACAGAGTATTGTGACTCAAAAGTTTGTAAATGAAAATTTACACCCTTGTTAATTTACAAAACTAATATGAAATCCGTTACTTGTTTATATTCATGAATTATACAAATAGGTACGTGTAACATAAGATTATAGAAAAACAGCATATTTGATCATCCTATATGAAATGACGACAACAACAGCATTTCTGGAGCAGGGGTGTACCTGATGGCATATCTAACAAATTATATCTCCTTCTCATTGCACCACGCTGAATGCATTTCCTATGAACAAACTACACAATAAAAAATTGTCAGACAAAACAGTAAACTATAATATATAAGATTGCAGCTGAAACCATCTAATGATCAAGTTATTATGCTGTAAGTCACGAAATTCCCCAACATTAACAAATACCTTCACAGTGCCACTGCACGAACAAGGTGTCTCCAAATTTTCAATGACATCCTTGTCCTGGCAGATTCGACATTCGACCGTCTGGATGTGTGTCCTTCTTCATCACAACCATGTTCTTCCACATCCTCAACATCAATAGCACAAACATCTGGCTTAACAACTATAGAAGAATCTTCACCGGAAGATCCCGCAACCTAAGCTTCTTGCACCAGTTGAGAAATTCCGGGTGTTGCGAGTCGGTTCATAAATAAAACCATATGATCACTCATTCTCTATCTGACACGAGAGGTCCTTGATATACTAATGCAGCAAAAAAATACCCACTAATGTCAGAATACAAATGAGGTTGAAATTGCAAAATATACTTCCAAAATTCAATTGTTCACAAACATAATAAAATTCTAAATCAACCCAAACAATATTCCCAATCATAAAAGAGAACCGAAGAAACCCACTAATTTAAAAGAAAAAACAAGATTTTCCACCTTATAGCAATAATCAACAAAAACATCATACTCTCTGCTGCCACCAACTTCTTCAACTGGCACAGCATCACAGATTTCTTTCAAATCATCTTGTCTCAGCTTCACAGTCAATGATTCAATGTTGCTTTCAAGGTTTTTAATCTTAGTTATACTGTAAAAACACAATGATGAGGCTCATTTCCATGTGTGTTCATGAATGCAGACGAACTTCGAAAAGAAACATTGACACACGATAAGGATGAAATCAAAGCATAACGATCGTATCTAACAAATTTAGTGATTTAAATCGAATCCCAATATCTGCATCACTTACTCTAGACAAAGCCTTCAAACTGTCAAATAATTGCAGGACTGGGAATTCAAAACAATTTGAGATAATAAACGACTATGGTGGATGAATTAGGGATTTGATTCTTTAACAAAAAAATTTGATTTATTTTATATACTTTCTAATACAATAACTTAGCCATCAAAATTCAACCCCAAATAAAAAGGCCAAGGAAATTAAAAAATGACACTCCACTTCCAACCATACACTCAAAATAATAGAAACTATATTACAAAAATAATCCATCTAGATGTGAATGGAAAGTAGCTGCAGATCATGAAAATGGAACTTTATTCTGTACCAAAGAAAATCCAACCAAACTTTGCATAGTATTATGTTAAAAATTCAGCACATTGACACCCAAGTTTATTAGCATTAAAATGTAAATCAGGCCTCAAATTTCATTAATACGATAAAAAAGGTGACATCATAGTAACACTTAGCAACACAACACAAGAAAGCTTGGCAAGAAAGAACTTGCCTGGATCTCTCTAAGAACATCCACACGCTTCCTGACAACCAGTGACAAGCTCTCCATGATATCGTCCCCAGCAAGATTTTGAAGCTTATTCTGCAAAGCCAAAACATCAATAACTGAAAAGGAAAAGAAAAACAGCAAGATTGAGTGAGCTTACGATGAAAAGTGGATGGAGAAGAGGAAGTAACGAAATTGGAAGAAGCTGGTTGTTCTTTCATCTCCACGTCTTGTGTCATTGTTTGAGAATCTGAAACAATTGCAAATAGAATGAAACGTAAAAAAATAAGGGAAAATAGGTGAAATTTCGATTATGGAGATGCTTCCAAGTTAAAGGTAAAAGGGAAAATTTTGACTTTTTATTCACGAAAGCAAGTGCTGGATTTGGAGGAAACGAGAGTCGAGCCTGCAGAGGACTAGGGTTTCTTTTCACTGTGTAGTTGATTCAGCCGTAGGTCTTAGGGGAGAGGAGTCGAAGAAAGCATAAATAATCAAACTTTGTATTAAACGATGACGAGGAAATCCATCGTCTTTCTATAGAAAAGGCAATTGGGCCCAATTAAATAATATTGGGTCAAGGCCCATCATTCTGCTAACTCTTATTTTATGGCCTCGTATGAACGTATATGTAGATGGTAGGTATAATAATTTAATCCGAATTTGATAGGTTTCTACTCAAATTATTTTTATAGGGTTAAATTTTAGTAGAAAAAAATAAATTAGGTTGGGTTAGTCAGATTTTATAGATGGTGAGGTTGGGTTTGAGTTTATTCTAAAATATGTGCTATTCGATCTGATCAAGAGTAGTAGTATAATTTTTTTTATAAATTTAGGGATAATTGTTATAATACCCACTCTTGATTTTTTTGTATAATTTCGTCGTGCTAAACTATTTTTAGTGACAATAATAAATGTCACTTTTAGTGTCTTATAAAATATGACAAATTAAATTGTCACGAATAAAACTTATTAGTGACGAATGTGCAACGCCACTAATTCAAATTGAATCGTCACTATAATAAATCGTCACTATACCTGTTTTTCATTGGAGACAATTTTGCAACGTCATTATTTTATCTAAATGTCATTAAAGATTTCCCACCAAAAATTTTGGTGGGAAGATTTTGGCGCCAAACATATAGTGACAAAATCAATGACCATTTTTAAAATTGTCATAAAAGATATCATTAATCAATAAATATGACGAAAAAAAAATGTCACATTATAGTATGTTTAGTGACGAATACGTAACGTCATATAGAAATTTTGTCATAAATTGATAAATTTGTTGTAGTGAACCTTTAAGCACAAGGAGTTTCATCAAGCATTTATTAATTAAGCACATTATTCATAAATTATTGTTGTGGCATGCAAGGTTCTTTCATAAAGATTTCTAAGTTCCTTAAGCATGGAAAGCATACAATAGTGTATCAAAGTTCACAAAGTCCTAAGATCGGTCCTATCAATCCTAACTGTCATGTACATTCATTCACAGCCATGACATAATTTATCATCATTGAACATCCTTAACTTTTTTTAACAAAACTATCTTAACCTAACTAAATATCATAACATAATTTTACTAATACTATCAATGCAAATGCTTAACTATGGACAATACCTCCCTCAAACTTGAAGATTGCATTGTTATCAATGCATGAATACTAAATTAACTAAGCTACACTACATGAATTTAAAAAACTACGAGACACCTTTTTGGTGGTTTCTTATCCCCAGTACGCTGGTGTGTCTATGCTTAGGAGTGAACTCGATCTGCTGGGTGGTCTTGGTTGGTTTTACAGCCTGAGATGCTGCAACAAAAGTTTTAGTTGCACCTCGGCTGACATCTTCAAACAATGTCTGGTAAGGCACGGTTCTACTTTTGTGGTTGCACAGGTGAGACGAGATCTCCTTAGTGTCAGTAGCAGAATTGGACACTTCTTCATCATTGTCTTCTCAGCATTATCAGGATAAGCGGGATTTTTTACCATGGTGAAAAATCTCCAATCCTCAACATCGGACAAGGGGCAGGTGTGTCAAACGACTTAATATCATACGCTCTATGGGCTTGATAGCATTGGAGTGTGTATCCTCATCAGATTGTTCTGCTTCAAAGGGTGGGGCAGTCCTCTGTCTGGTCTGGTGGTCTGTGGCTTGTGGGGCATGTTCAGGAAATGTTACGGCAATATTTTTCTCCTCCAAAATGTCTTCAGGGAAAGGAGGAAAATTGTCGGTGTTCAAGGGCAGCATCTCCTTGAAAAAGAAGGACATGACTGCATCCATTTGATTCACATAGCTGAAGAAGGCATGCATCTTGGTCTCCAGCTTCTCAACACGCTCTTTGTTTCTCGTGAGGAGGTCACTATAGTCGGCATCCTTGTTGCGACAATAGTTTTTGTACCTCTTTTGAGGATCTCTTTGGGACTATCCTCATCAAAACCCATCAGCTCTGGAATCAACTTCGTAGTTATGCCAGTTTTTTTTGGGATGTTTTCTTCAAACATCTCGTCCACCACTTTCTTTTTTTTTGTACATGGCGATGATCAAGTTTGTAAAGATCAGCATCCTTTTTTTGTATGAGACAATCATAAACTTGTTGTACAATGACCTTACCAATATGATTGGAAGCCCAAAATAATGGAATGCAAAGAAGCATCCTCTGTAGCAGACCGTTGTATGGTGTGATGTAGGCATTAATTGAGTTTTAATGAAGTGAATCCATACCTTAGCTTGAGGCTTCAAAAAATGCCTTTCCACTCTCCACTTGCTAGGGTTTTCACCTTACCACTTTGACCCTTGGAAGAATAAATCCTCCAGAACTCTCATATAGGTTTCAGCATCTGTAGTAGCAACAAATTTTGCATGATGATTGGTCATTTTCCAACCCAACGAAACAATTTACAACTTTCGGTGTGAATCAAACTCTCATCCCCTGTACCAGATTCTATGCTTCATAGGTTTGGTATGAGCGTAAAATTGCCTCACATGGTTGGGGCGATCACCTGAATATTGAGCAAAAACCTCTCATGGTGTTTTGCTATGGTAGAAGTTACCTCATAGGGAAAAGGCTCTTAACCTTTCACCGACAGAATAAAACCTTGCTCTAAGTACAACGTCAGCCTTTTATATGCTGAATCTCTTCTCCACCGCATCATCTTTAAATTTTTGAATAAGGGTTATGACGTCGATTGAGAGGAAGAACTATCACCCAAAAATTCTTTAATTGGCCATCATAGCTTGACAAAATGAAAATAGAAATAACACTTTTTTAGCGGCAATGGGGTTTCACGGTAGAAAGCAGAAAAAAAGAACTTTAGATGGTGTCTATGGTAGAAATCGAGAGGAGAAGAGGATCTGAGAAAACTTAAAAATAAAAACAAAGAGAATGGGAATGGGAATGGGAATGGTAGCTTTAAGAAAAAGTGGGTGGTTTTAGGGGAGTTAAGGTAAGGTAGGAAAAGAAAGGAATATAAACATTACTTAGAATGTGATTAGTGGTTTGAAAATGTTAAAAAATAAAAAAATAAAATAATAAAAAGATATTTATTTCCCCTCTTTTTACTGCCTCCCAAAAATTGCTAGGTTTCTTTTTGTTATCCTTTGAGCTCCTTCCCCACGCTGCCACGTGCTTGGATGAACTAGAAAACAAACTAGAGTTAAAGTTGAACTAAAAAGGAAAGAAAGAAATGGTTAAGTTAAAACAACTATTTATATACAAACTAGGAAAATTAATGTTGTAGCAAGAATTTAAAGAGTGGCTGGTGCAAACTCTGAAACACCATGGAGCAAATGCTGACTTGTCTCGAAGTATTGGGCCTCCATTGTACACCATGAGGCATTGGCCATTCACCTTAAAGACAAATCATCGTCGAGGTTCTTAATGTCCACACTCATGTGCATACACGTGATGCACTTGGAAGGGTCTAGACCATCGTACTTCAATTTTCCTGGAAAAAGCTTAAACCTTGAGTTGTAAAGGAGGACTTGTTGGCCACCAAGAAATTATCCTGGAAGAATATTTTTCGTGCTATCGTTTTGCTTCTCCTTCTATAGGTGGGCATTTTCATAGACTAACCTGAGCACGAAATTCCTCCATTTCATTTAGCTCTAGCAACCTTTTCCGCCAATCAGTTGAGTGTCCATGTTAAGCTTTTTAATCACCCAATGGCTTTGTGCTCTAACTCGAAGGAAAGATGGCACACTTTTCCATAAAAGAGTTTGAATGGGGACACACCCAGAGTCTTAAAGGTTATGTAATAAGCTCAGAGTGCCTCATCGAGCTTCGGGGACCAGTCTTTCCTCTTTGGGTTCACCACTTCTCAAGAATCTTCTTTATTTCTGGATGGACACCTTAGCCTGCCTATTGATATAGGGATGATATGTTGTAGCAATTTATGTCGCATCCCATACTTTGCAATGCCTTAACAATCAATTTGTTGTCGAAGTGGGTACTTCATCACTTATAATGGCTTTAGGTGTTCCAAATCATTTGAAATGTTCTTGTGAAGGAATTTGAGCACGGTCTTCGAGTCATTTCTTGTGTTGTTATGGTTTCTACCCACTTGGACATAGTCCACTTCTAAGAGTATGTAAATCACCAAAGATGATGAGAAGGGTCCATGAAATCGATTCCCAAACACCGAAGAGCTTTCTCCAAATGTTTTCCATGGCATTTCATGTCTCTGTGAAATATTCCCACTACGTGACATCGATCACACAACTTGTAGAACTCATGTACATCCTTAAAAGTGTGGCCAATAAAATCTACGTCCCTCTGATATGGCGCACATCATGTTTGAAATTCCTTCTTCCCTGGCTATTTAAATCAGGAGGTAAAACGCCACTAACAAGAAAGTTAACTATGTCAGCATACCATAGACATGTTGCAAAAGTAAAATTTTCTCATTAAGGATTTCCTCCTTGATTTCTATATTATCATGGCATTCATTTACATTGTATATCCTAGATAATGATCGTACCTGATTTTCAGTTCATTTCTTATCCTTAACCTCTAAATTGAATTCTTACATAAAAGTATCATCTAATAAGTCTAGGTTTGACATCTTTTTATTCACTAAGTACTTAATAGTTGAATGATCAATGTGCACAATGACCTTAGTTCCTATCAAGTATGCCCTAAACTTATCAAAAGTAAATACCACGACAAGTAATTCTTTTTCAGTGGTTGTATGGTTTATTTGTTCTTCATTCAGTGTGCTGCTAGCATAATAAATGACTTAAATATTTTACCTCGCCTTTGCCCAAGCAATGCTCCCACACGTAGTCACTTGCATCACGTCAGTTCAAATGGAGTTATCTAGTCAAGTGGGGCAATTATTGGCGTTGTGACAAGTTTTTCCTTCAGCTGTAAATGCTATAACACTCTTTATAAAATAGAAATGGATAATTCTACTGTAGAAGACATAGGAACTTCAAAATTTTAGAAAGTTTGATGAAACACCTATATAATCTGCATGCCCCAAAAACTCCTTATACCCTTCTGATGGTGGGTGGAGGCAATTTCTTGATCACCTCAACCTTGACTTTGTTAACCTCGATTCCCTTTGTGAAATATTATACCCTAGTACGATTCCTTCTGTCACCATAAAGTGACATTTTCCCAGTTGAGCACTACATTGGCCTCCTCACATCTCTTCAGTACCTTAGCCAAGTTGCCAATGCATTTTTCAAACTTGTCGCCTGAGACAAAGAAGTCATCCATAAATTTCTAAGAAGTCCTCCGTCATATCTAAAAATTGGCAAGCATACACCTCTGAAATGTTGCTGGAGCATTAAAAGTCGAAGACATCCTTCTGAAAGCGTACGTGCCATAAGGGCAAGTGAAGGTAGTCTTCTCCTGGTTTTCTGGTGCTATGAAAATCTGATTATACCCTGAGTATCCATCGAGGAAGCAGTAAAAGACTTGCCCGTCAATTGATCTAGCCTTTGATCGATGAATGGGAGGTGAAATGGTCATTCTTCGTTGCTTTGTTGAGCTTTTAGTAGTCCATACAAATCTTCCAACCGTGATGGTCCTTGTCACAATAACTCATTCTCCTCATTGTTCACCATGGTCACGCCTCCCTTCTTGGGCACTCATTGCATTGGGCTGGCCCATGAACTATTAGAGATAGGGTAAATCACACCAGCATCAAGCCACTTGATTTACTTTCACCACATTTTCATTACTGGTTGAGTCTTCATTGTGGTTCAACAAAATTATTGTGGAAATCTTTAAAGAATCTTGTGTATACATATTGTAGGGCTTATTCCCTTCAATTTGACAAAGTCCACCCTAGAGCTTTCTTGTTGTGACAAGACATTTCAAACTGCACTCTTGTTCAGAGGATAGACTAGTATATATAACACGCAAAGTATCATCACTACCTAGATAAGCATACTTCAAATGATGGAAAAGGTTTGAGTTCCAAGGTAGGTGTATGTTGTAGCAGTGGTTTTGGAGGAACAAATTCATCAAAATCTAAAGGTTTGAATAGTGTACCTGGTATAGCTAAGAGCAAGCTAGACTGCTGCACCTCTGGAGAAAAATCCTTGGACTCCTCAATGCCTTCAGTACGCCACTCATAGTCCTCTACCTGTAAAACGTTACTACAACAAAACTTTGTAGCCTCATCCTCTATTATTGAATCCATGTCCAACACACATTGGCAATCCTCTGAGTCCCACATACTTGAGTGTGTTGAACATTGATCGTGACACTCTAATCGGCTACTCGCATTGTAAATTATCCCATCTCGTAACCTATGAGAATGCGTTCGGTAGCTAGAAAAGGGCGCACCGGAATGATGGGTGCATTGTCGTTGACTTCACAATCAAGAATAAGAAATTTAGCAGGAATACAAACTTGTCAACTTTCACTATGACATCTTCAATTCTGCCATCGGAACGAACGTAAGATTGGTCAGATAGTTGAGGATCATGGTGGTAGGTCGAGCATTACCCATTCTGTAACCCATAACATGTGTACGCGAACTAATACGAGTTATAGATGTCACATAAAAAATTCAAAAACATTTCTTTAAGTGAATTGAGTAAAATTTTGTTTCATTCAAGCATCTCAACTTTCATAACTTAAACAATTATAAAATTATTCAAAGAAAAATCATAATATAACATTGTTGGTTACCAATTCAAAACCAGTTTCAAGCAGTGATAGACAGATATGTTATGTTTCATAAATAAATATGATTATCCACCATTCGATTTAAAACCCAAATTAATTTTTTAAGCATAGTTTAATATCATAATATTATTCATACTATTAATTATATTAATACTAACTATATTAAGAAATTAAACATTTCACTCTCGTAACATGCCAGCTTTAACTTTTAAACACAGTAGGATGTCATCATTGTTACCTGTAAATATTTCCTTGGATTGATGCCAAGCTCAGCTCCTTACTCATTTTTTCATTTTTCTACGCGTGAAAACATCACATGCTAATACACACATAGTGAGACAATCATATAATATTCAATGGAATGCAACATATAATATAATGAGTGATAATATTCAATGCAATGATCACTTTAACTGCATTCCAACCATGTTACCATAAATTAACATGATATAACCATATAATGTTTCTTACTAATATACTTTCCATTATCCCATAAGCTCATAAGCTTATTTGTCTGTTTATCATTTATTAACCAGTAAACCATTGCCCAAATAAATGTATGAAGACACTGGGTATTCGAATCAAATATGCACCGAAGTGCTAATACACATAAGGTCTGCCACCTTATGCACTTAGTCCCTTACACACTATAGTGTTGCACTAAATATCCTTACACATTAGTGTTAATCCAATTATGCAACTACTAGACTCTATGACATGCCAATTACATCATGTCCTTCAATGAATTACTTGGACATATCTATTTTATTTGATCCATCCATGCAAAGTATATTATCATAATTTAACGTTGGGCAGTTCATACCCGAAATATCATTCATGTTAAACATCATATATGTTCATGATAAACATCATATGTAACGATCATGATCAATGCATTATTCCATGTATAATGTTATGTATGCATTGCAATCACTTTTACATTATACAAGTCAAAATATCTTCACTAAGCTTAACATGATCTTTTGCTTCTAATTCGGTTAAATTCAAAATTTGTCATAATTTCATATTCTGCCAGTTTGCACTACCTTTAAAGAAATATTATTTGTATTAATATACCCCTTAAAAATTATTCGTTTATCACTGGAAACTATACTCAAATACAAATCAATCCATATAAGTAACTCCTTCTAGTTCAATTTGTACAATTTATGGTAAAAGTTGACTGACAGAATTTGTTGCCCCGTTTTCTGACCTATCTTCGGTTAAAAATTCATATCTTTTGTTTATACCTTGAAATCAGTTTGCATTTTTTCTAAAAAAAACTAGATTGATATAATAATCCAACAGTATAAAATCATCCTCTAAACATTTTTTTAGAATTATGGCAATTTTCTAAATTTATTGTCCAGAACATAAATTTCAAGCAGATTTCACCAATTTGCTTTTTCAACTTGTCACTAATTCTATTAGCTCACAAAATGCACATTTATGCATGCATAAACATCACATAACATTTTAGGAGTCACTCCTTACCATAGTAACTCGTCACTGGCTCATCGCAAGCTAATGTTTGGTTGATAACATAAGTTCAATTGAAATTTGTACTCACCTGTTGTCCTTAGCTTGCAATATTCCTTGGAATTCCCATTTCATCCTTAAGCTTCTCCTTAGCTTTAATAATATTTATTTTGATTTCAAGCACCCAATCTCTAGATGAACATTATTACCAAACCTATAGAAATTCAAACCAAATGTTACAATCTTACTAACATAGGAATACTTTGGAAAATAAATTCCTAATAAATATTTCGATGCTTATTCGATACAATTTCCAGTCACAACATAAATGTTACCTTAATACTTCTAATTGAACACTCAAGTTCCTTTTTATCCCAACTTCACATAACATTTTCACTTAAGCTCTCAACATTTCCATTTGATTTAAACCTCAACTTTTACAAGCTTTCCAAAATAATCAATTTCATATCCTAACTTCAATTTCAACACTCAAACATTAATTTCCAACATAGTACATCAACTATTGAATAATAGCAAAAAACTTTTCCAAAATTTATAATTAGGCCCCCTAACTTTCAAAATTATAGAATGGTCCCCAAATTTTAAGGCTTGTAGAATACTCCCTACATCATTTCCAGAGCCTACATAATTTTCCATAATTTTTCTCATTTATAGTCAGGTGAATGCTTTGTATGTTCAAGATTAGGGTTTTTCATGATTTACTCGATTTTGGTTCGATTCAAGCATGAATCAACTTTGATTCAACCTTATAAATCTAAAATCAAACCATAAGTTAATTTCTCAAAATACTATTTCTTCCAATTAGGGTAGTCCTAACTTCATATGTTCATAATCATGTACAAGTGATTTAAACACCAATCATGCTTGGAAATGATTCTACAACCTCATAAAATCAAAATTTTCATCAATTCATAAACCCTAATATGAACATAAACCTAGAATTTGGGATCTTGAAGCAAACCAAATTAGCAAACAATTATGGTAGCAAATGATAGCGTTTTTCGAATAGAACAATTTTCTATTTCACATCATGATTCAAATCCAAAGGAAATTCTCACAATGAAAAAAAAATTCTCTTACCTTTTTCATGGGGAGCAAAATGTTGACTGAAATGGCTAAGTTTTCATGAAATTTCTAATGAATTTCATGTTAATTAACCTTATTTAGCTTAAATGAATAAAATATTCATTTATGAGAATATCCATTTTACCATTATAAAACTTGATATTTACAATAATACCAAGCCAAATAACCTTATCATCTTTCCAAAGTCAAATATGAACAAATTATGTACCCTTTTCAGATTTTACTAAGCAAATTTCCAAAATTGCACTCTTGCCACTTTGATCCAACGTCCAATTAAACATGGAAATAATCTTCAAATCCATTATCCTATTTTACATCATTTTAAAATTTGGAAATAATATTTCTAACTTAATTATCATCCTTAAATTTTCAAATTTTCTATTCAATCTGATCTACCGAAATGTTACCACTTTAACATTCTAGTTTTAATTCAATTTCCAGATCAAGAATTTGATTTCAATAAAACCCACTCTCAATATTAAACATCCATTTATGGTTTTTAGGAAAATAACCAATTTGGTCCCTAAACGTTTCCTTTTCTACTTTGGCCATCAAACTTTCAGAATTTGCATTTAGTCACTAACCAAAATTTTGTGGTATTATACATTCCAAGATTTAAGAAAAAGACTTGCGCATCAAATTACACTTGACCCAAGGTCACATAGGGCTCTCCCCACATATTTATCACTAATAGAACACGAAATAACAAAGTTTCCAGTATCTTTTGTTTTGGCAAAAGTTTACTAAGCGCATAACATTGTTATTTCGTTGTGGTGATAGTTCAAACCTTTCCACCGCTTCTTTATGACAATGTCCTTCAGAAATTTTGCATACGTAGGCTTCTGATCAATGGCCTCCGAGAGTGAAACATGATGTATATCTCGTCAAGATGTCAACGAAGTTCTTGAATTAGATGTCATTTTGATTCTTCAGTCTTTGAAGGAATGGTAGTGGGCTCTGAATTCTTCTATTGAAGGTGGGGGAACAAATTTTGTTGTAATTTGTTTGTCTCCATCAGTAAGTTTACTCGTGAACCTCATCATTCTCCTTCTCCACAAGTGATCTTCTTGTACTTCAGATTCTAGTTCGAATGATAGGGTGAGAATTTTCTTGCTTCTTCCTCCCAAATTATCTCCTTTATTAAGTGGGTACCACTCCTCAGCGTGAGTGCACTACATGCTCCTTTCAATGAGGCTTAATGACCTCAGCATCACTAAGGAGACTTCTTGTGGGAGAGAATAGTTATAGCAATTTGGCCATTGGTTATCCAATTCTCTCAAATTTGAGTTGTGGCTTGTAACAAGGCTACTGATTATGTAAAAGTGTGCATGGCTTTAATTTTTTATGAGTACTCGTGCAATAAGCCTTTATGAAGCCATAAAATCTTGCATAGTAGCTTCAAGAGAGCTAGAATTGAAGAAGAAGTTGAACCCTTGTTACATTCTGCCACGACATCTGTTGATGCTGAAATACTAAAGTTTCAGAAATATTCTATGTGCCTGTTCAAGTTGCTTGTAGTGTTTTGTTTCTCCTTGATACCCAATGAGAAGTTAGGATGCTGACACCATCCTTGATTATAGGTATTAGAATAGGGGTTGTTGTTACTTTAAAATTCCTCAAGTAGTTGATCGATTCTTGATTATCTAGGCATTCACTCTCATGGTGATTGCCACGGTATAAGATACATGAAGAGATGACCTTCTTAACTTCCTCACCTTGCTGGAACGTTGCAGCTTTTCAACATATTTTTTATGGCAAAGAGTTGGGCAGACACTGAATCTATGTATCTAACTTGAATGTTGCAGGTGTCTTCCTTCTAATTCCAAACCCGATCAGGGAAATTGATGTCATTATTGGTTATCGTATCAAGTATGTCAAAGGCCTCTTCAGGTGATTTTTCAAGAAAAGTACCATTTACTGAAGCATTCTAACATCATGTGTGTGGGTGCATTCACTCCATTATAGAACATCGCTACTTGAGTTCAGTCGTGTAATCCATGATTAGTGCACTAGCAAAGAAAATTTTATATCAGTCCCAACACACACAATTGATTCATCATCAGATTGATGAAAACTTGCTATGTCATTTCTCAACTGAGTGTTCATGTTGGGCAAAGTATACCGCAGTAAAAACCTTTTACAAATATCTCCCAAGTCTCCATCGAACCGGATGGAACACCACTAAGCCAAGTTCTTGCTCGATCACAATATAATAATAGGGGAACAACTTTATCTTTAGCACATCTTCGTGCATTCCTTACTTCTTGAATGAATCGTAACTTCCAAGAAGGCACGGATGTTACCTTGCATCTTCCAAACTGTCGATTGAATTGAGCATGTTGAACATGATGGTTTAAGCTTGAAGTGGGCTTCCTGAATCTCGGGTACTATAATCTTGGTTGAGATCGTCCAAAATAAGAGCTAAATGATCTCAAATAGCTCTCGATCAAGGTACAAGTCTTCATTCCCAAATGCTGCAGCATTTGGATCTGCAGGATCCTGAACTTGTTAAACACTTGGTTTGGTGGATTGTTCATGACTCAATTAGCACACTGAATACGTCGTCTTTGATGAAAAATATTCGATCTTTGATACTAGAGGATAAATTGGTTCCTTAATAGTTCTTCGGGTCATGCAATAGAAAAACCTAAAAAAGAAGTAAACAAAAAAAAAAGTAAAGTAAAATCAAAAACTAACTAAAAGCTTTGCTATAACGAAACTTTAAAAAATAACCAACTGCCAATCCCCGACAACGATGCCAAAAACTTGATCTGTGTAAATATATAGTGATTTGGCACGTAATATGTGCAAGTATACACAATCGATGCAAGTAATACAAATGAGTGAGTATTATCTCCCAAGGATTGGAGGTATTTTAAAAACCAGCTATAGGAAATAAAAATTGTCACAGACTAAATATAAGACTAATTAATCTAAGTATAATGGTATAAACAAATAACAGTATAGTTGTACAGATTGTTATATAAAGGATGATGAAATACTGTGGCAGAATGGATTGAGGGGAGAGTTAAATTTGTGGTGGAAATTGTTATAAATGTAAAAGTGTGATGTGGCAAGAATTTAAGTAAAGTGCAAATGAATGCTAAAGTAGTAAAATAAATTAAACCTTGGAAAATGATATTAGACTTGACAACCTCACATAATCAAGCTTCTATCAAGGTATATGGTATGGATTTGCCATGGCAATAATATTCAATGCTAAGGACGATCTCTGTTTCTATAAGTATGCTACCCGACATGATTTAATAAAAATGCTACAAAACTCTCTCAAGTAAGGAACCTTATAAAACTAATGCTACGTCAATACCTCCCAATGTGAACTGCGACACTAGCCTACCAACTAAGTCCTATCCTTTTTATTCAAATAAAAACCCTCTCTTTATCTCTAAGGCGGGTTAAACCTCCCCATCCCAGTTTGGTTCCCTTGTTCATGTAGATCTAACCTAGCTCTCTCGATACTACTTATCTATACTTAGAAAATGGCAATCTCTCAAAAGTCTTACAATGCTACAGTGCATAGCGTTAAAAACAATGAGCAACACAATATTTAAATATAAAAGCATGCATTCATCCATTAACACAAAATTAAATCATCCAACACAAACCCAACACCAAATAAGTAAGTTTATGGTGTGGTTTAGTTCATCCAAAGTATACAAATTAGTACAAGCCCAAATAAGATAGAAAAATAAAGCACAGGAGAAGAAAACTCCAAAATAAGTATTGTCGTGACTTAGCTCAACCACCATGCACCGCCTTAGGAAGCTATCCTTTCTCGAGGTCTATTTGCCTTTGAAACTCGGCTATGGAGGACACCACGAATAGGGGATGAAAAAGGAACAAGAAGATGGAAATGAGAAGTCACTTTTCTCTAGGTCACCTCCCAAAGCTTTCTAAAAGTATCTTAAATGGTAGGGCACCTAAGGTATTTATAGGGAATTTTCTAGGGTTTAGGGCCCAAAATTCTCTTTGTACCCTATGGTACCCTTCTCATGTGAATGAGTGGTTACCATGGCAGGTGGTCCAAAAATTACAGCAAAGTAGGTAAGTCATGCGTGGCTGGACAGCAAAGCAAAGATATTTTGTTATTTTTCTTTTCTGCTCTAAAGTCTACTGTCCATCATTCGTTACGGTAAATCTTTCAACATTTCATCTCTAGAATGCTACAGCAGCCACGTTTTCTCCTTAAACTTTCATTTCCTGCACAATACCAAAAAACAAGACCTTTCCCTTAGGAGCACCAATTTTTAATAAATTTGTGTCGTAGTAGACTTTTCCACCAAATGTAACTATAGGACCTAAATTCTAAATGTTGTGACATGGGATTTAAAAAAACAATAACTAAGTAAAAGGGCACAAATACAACCTTTTTGTTGGGTTATCACATAGAGGTTGACGTTAGTCGAGGTTGTCATTATATCTATAGTTATATGCATCGAGATAGTTTGGCAAGTGCAACAACATCTCATGGTGTAGCATGATGAGTTATATATGTTCAGCGGATAAAAGAGGTTATCGGGTTATGCAATGAGTTAACTCATTGAGTAAGGTTAGCCAAAGTAGGATTTAGTGATAGTAGTTGAGTCATAGAGTAGTGTCCTCCTTGCAAAATGTTCTAAGTATTCAAAGTGAGAGGACATCCAGAGTAAGCCTCGATGATTTTGCACTTCTTGAAAGTTATTTCTTTAGGATCGATGTTGTTATCACCCGTAAGAAAAAGGGGTTATAGATCAGTTTTTGAGTTTTTAAGTTACAAATCTTGTTGCAGGGATTTCTTCAGTTTAGAACAAGTTGATGTGAATTTAGGTGTTTTGATTTTTTTAATTATTTGACCTAAGGATGAATCGTCATTTGGACTGAGTAAATTTTGAGGGTGAAATTTCTTTCAAGGAGGAAAAGTTGTAACACTCCAAATTTCGGGCTAGTAATTTCGGGTTTACTTGAGATGTAAGTAGACCCCCGTGAATTTTATAATTTAAGTCATTGGGCTTAATTGGGTCGGGATTGACTCATTTAGTCATAAAAGGAGATTTTAATTAGTAGAAAATGAGGAAGGACCAAAGGCATTATTATCCCATTTTCTAAAGATGAAGCCTTTATGTATTCTTTTATTTTCTTCTCCACATTTCTTCCATTTTTTCTCTTCCTCTTTAAAGACCAAGCTAAAGGTAAGGTTTTAAGCCTTTTTCAGGATTCATTTTCTTCATAATCCCTCTTGCAACTTCTTCTTAATGAATCAAGCCTTGGGTTTTCATAGTTAAAGAGAAAGGTGGTTTTCATCAAAATCACCAAGGAGAGTAATGTGGTTGAGAATGGGATTCATTTCGGGTTTTTAACACCAAGGTAATGTATTTCTAATCCTTTGGATTATTGATCATCAAAATATGAAGAATTTGTAATATTTGAGTATTTAACCATTTTAGAGTTATATTTGAAATCATAATCAAATGATGTTTTGGAGGTTTATAATAAATTTTTATGCTACTTTAATAACTTAATTAACTCTCTAAATGTCCAGTATAAGGTTAGAAAAAAAACCAAGTCATTAGGACGATTTGGGTTTTTCTGAGCCTACATAAACAATTTCGAGGTTCGAGTATCGGTACTGGGATACACAGCATCGATACTAGATAATTGGGGGCAAAATTTAAGGATTTCAGCCTGGGATTATCGATACTGATGTGAGAGTAACGATATTGCCCATTCAGTCTCGAGACTCAGACTGTTGGTCCTGAGACTGATCCTAATTTTAAAAACAGAATGCATTTTCGGTATCGATACTTTAGGGGTATCGATACTGGATCCTTGTGTATCGATATTGCAAGTAGAGTATCAATACTGCTTACTTTGAATGATTAAATTTAACCCAGTTAAGGCCAATGAGAGTTAAGGACGATCCGTATTAGTAAGAATTGTATGTGAGGACATAAATGACCAAACATACCTAGAAATACTCTTAGGAGTAGGTTACAATTGATGTAACCATACTAGGCAAAATACATTGAGTTATCTTTAGTCGAGCACGTACGCAGATAGTTGAGAACATGGATCATTGTAGGAGATGTACCGACAAGCGGTACAATGAGCAAGTCAGATTTAGAGATAGAGGAAAGTGTGGGCTTCAAAACATCATGAACCTAGGAGGTGTAAGTCTTCCTTTCAATTTAAGGGTATTGAAGGAAAGTTTAATAAGAGCGATCAGAGTGTCGCTAATCAGAGTTAAACCCGAGTCAGGTATCGGGTTAGCAAATAGTATTGTTGGTGAATAGAAACAAAAATTATCATAAAACCTCAAGAATTCGTAGAGACTTCACTAGAGTAGATAATGATTAAATACCCTTAAGTAGCGAGTGACCATAAGGAACAGCGTAATAAATAACAGCAGTATCAGACCAACAAGCCTTTGCATAACGTTCTAGTTGAGAAAACGAGTGAGATAGCAGTTTTTGAGAGTATAACCTTACCTTAGTTAGTCCAGGTATGCTAGAGTCTACCCAGGTTACCTTAGTTGCCCAAGTAGGGAATTATCGATGTGCAAGGCACTTCAGGAGCTAGTAAGGGTGTGAGGCTTGAAAACTCACGATCGAGGAGTTGTTTAGCAATGTTAGCGTCGTGTGGCCTATAGGCCTTAGGTATGCATGTATAGTCGCTTCATTCCATTTTAGGTAATGACGATCATCTAGTGTATAGGATATCTGAGAACACTTGAAACAAGTGTGCAAGGCACTTAACACTCGCGAGGGGTGGGTTGGTAGGTGTTATGTCCTTACCCGGATACACCATAGCAAATGTTCAAGGCACTTCTGTGGATAATTTAGGCATGAGGCCTAACACTCATGAGGTGGGTTAGTCGACATGATATACATGTTTCTAGTGTCTGATGGCTTTGTGAGGCCATATACTAGTCAATATTACATATAGGTAATGCACAACAGAGTCAGAGTCACGTTTGGATAATGTCGAGTCGATTCAGAGTTTGTATTTAGATAATGCAAAGAAGTCACAATCTGTAAAATCCCAAAATTTTGGTTAGTGACCAAAATATAAATTTTGAAAGTTTAGTAGCCAAAGTATAAAATTAAGAAAGGTTTAGGGACCTAAGTGGTAATTTTCCCAACAAGAATTTTTGTTCCATAAATGGATAGTTTAATCTTGAGAGTGGGGTTTTACTAAAATCAAATTCTTGATCTAGAAATGTGTTATAAACTAGAAAATGTTAAAGTTAGGTAAAATTTGGTAAATCGACCGAATAAAAATTTTAGAAAAATTTGAAGGATCATAAATTAAGCTCAGAAATATTATTTCCACATTTAAATGATGGAAAATAATATGGATCATGAATTTGAAGATTTATTTCCATGCTTAATTTGAATCGTTGGATCAAAGTGGTAAGATTTTAATTTTTGGAAGTTGCCTGGTAAAATTGGAAAAGGGTAAAATATTTTGTTCATCTTTGAATTTGGAAATATAATAAGGTTATGTGGCTTGGTTATTTTGCAAATATCAAGTTTCATTCATGGCAGAATGGACAATTCTCATTAAATGAATATTTTATTCATTTAAGCTTAAATAAAGATTAAATTAACATGAAATTCATTAGAAATTTCATGAAAACTTATCCATTTTCAGCCAACATTTCGTGCTCCCCATGAACAAGGTAAGAGAATTTTTATTTTCATTTTTGAGCAATTTCCTTTGGATTTTGGATCATGCCGTGAAATAGAAAATTGTTTTATTTGAAAAATTCTATCATTCGGTACCATTATTGTTTACTAATTTGGTTTGTGTTAAAAAATCCCAAATTCTAGTGTTTATGTTCACATTTGAATTTATGGAATTGATGAAAGATTTTGATGTTATTGAGGTTGTAGAATCATTTCCAAGCATGATTGATGATTAAAATCACTTGTACATGATCATACGAACATATAAAGTTTCGACCTAAACCTAATCTTGGGAGAAAGACGTTTTGAAGAAATTAAGTTTGGGTTTTGATTGTAGAGACTTTATAAGGTTGAATCGAAGTTGATTTCATGCTTGAATAGAATCAAAATGAACAAAATCATGAAAACCCTAGTTTTGGAACTTGAAACATTCGGCCATGACTATAGTGGATGAGAAAAATTATGTAGGGTCTGGAAATGATGTAGGAAGTATTCTACAAGCTTTATAAAAATTTGGGGACCATTATGTAATTTTACAAAAGTTAGGGGACCTAATTGATAATTTTGGAAAAGTTATGGATTGTTTAATAGTTGATTTACTATTCTGGAAATTAATTTTTGAGTGTTGAAATTGATGTTAGGATGTGAAATTGGATTATTTTGGAAACCTTGTAAAAGTTAAGGTTTAAATCACAAATATGGAAAGGTTGGGAGCTTAAGTGAAAATGTTATGTGAATTTGGAATAAAAGGAATTTTAATGGTGCATTGGAAGTGTTAAGGTCTACATTTATGTTATGACATGAAAATTGTATCGAATAAGCATCGAAAAATTTGTTAGGAATTTATTTTCCAAAGTATGCCTATGTTAGTAAGATTAAACATTTGGTTTGAATTTGTATATGTTTGGTAATGATGTTCATTTAGATTGAGTGCTTGAAATCAAGATCAAATATTTAAAGCTAAGGAGAAGCTTAAGGATGAAATGGGAAATTCTAAGGAAGGCTGCAAGTTAAAGACAACATGTGAGTGCAAATTTAATTTGTACTTATATTATCGAACAAACATTGGCTTACGATGAGCCAGTGATGGAGTTACTATGGTAAGAAGTGACTCCTAAAATGTTATGTGAATTGTGATGCATGCATATATGTGCATTTGGTGAGCTAATAGAATTAGTGAAAAAGTTGAAAATGCAAATTGGTGAAAACTGCTTAGAATTTATGTTCTGGACATAAGTTTAGAAAATCACCATAAATTATAAAAAATATATTAGAGTATGTTTTTTATTGTTGGACTAGTATATCATTATAATTGTTTTTAGAACAAACGGAATTGATTTAAAGGTGTATACAAAAAGATATGAATTTTTAACCGAGGATAGGTCAAAAATGGGGCAGCAGATTCTACTCAAAATAGATTATGTCTCTCAACTTTGAAAATTCACCATAAATTGTAGAAATCGAAATAGAAGGATTTACTTATATGGATAGAATTGTATTTGAGTCTAGCTTCTATTGGTATAAACTAAATAATTTTTTAGTGTGTATATTAATACAAAATAATATTTCTTTGAAGGTAGTGCAAACAATCAGGATATGAAATTATGATAAATTTTGGGATTTAACCAAATTAGAAGCAGATGATCAACTTAAAGCTTAGTGAGGCTTATATTTTTACTTGAATATATTTCAAAGTGAGTGCAATGCATGCATAGCATTATACATGGATGTTTTATACATCATTTTTAGGACTTGCGATAAGTCTACCTTATTTATGTTGGCGTGATATTTATGCCATTCATCATATATTTGACATATTCTAATTATGTCAAAGGTATAATATAAAATGTATTGATCACTAGTTATTATATATACGATATTTATCATAAATATATATGATGTTTGTTATGAATGTTATTTCGGGTACGAACTGCTCAATGTTAAAATTATATTAATATACATTGCCATGAATGGATCAAATAAAATAGACTATATGGCCAAGTAAGTCATTGAGGAACAGGGTATAGTTGGCATGCCATAGAGTATAGCAGTTACAGATTTATATTAGCACTAGTGTGTAAGGACACTAAGTGTAGGTGGTGGGCACAACCTTATGTGGCATATCCGAATTAGCACTAGAGTGTAAACCTAGTGTAGGTGGTGGGCACGACTTTATGTGGAATATACAGAATAGTACTAGAGCGTAAGCTTAGTGCAGGTTTAGCACTACGATGCATAAATTGGACTCGAATACCCAGGGTCCTCAAAGTTTAAATTGGGCTATGGTTTATTGGTTAATAAATGGTAAACAGACAAATAAGCTTACGAGCTTGTGGAATGATGGCAAGTATATTGGTAAGAAACTTGATATTCGATTATATCATGTTAATATATGGTAACATGGTTGGAATACAGGTAAGTGATCATACTGCACTGAATATGGTTATTCATTCAAATTTATTTGTTGCATTGCTTTAAATATTCACATGATTGTCTCACTAAGTGTATACTTAGCGTATGATAATTTTCACGTGTAGGAAAAAGAAGGAAAACTAGTAAGGAGTTGAGCTTGACATCAATCACCGAGGAAATATTTACAGGTAACAGTGATGACATCCTACTGTGTTCTAAAAGTTCTAGCTAGCATATATACGAGAATGAAATATCTGCAATTTCTTAATATAGTTAGTATTAATTATAATTAATATTATGATATTAAACTATGCTTAAAAATTAATTTGGGTTTTAAATAAAACGTGTTAGATAATCTTATTTATTTTATGAAACAGAACAAACTGTCTATCACTGCTTGAAACTGGTTTTGAATTGGTAACTAAAGTATTATATTACGATTTTTCTATAGTTAATTATTTTATAATAATTTTTCAAGTTGTGAAACTAGTGTTGTTTGAGTGAAACTAAAATTTTACTCAGTTAAATTCTAAAGAAATATTTTGAATTTCTGATGTGACATCTGTAACTCGTATTGATTCGCGTATACGGGTTATGGGTGTTAAATTTATTGGTATCATAGCTATAGGTTTGGTCAATTCTAGGACTAAACCGAGCTTGTTTTTAGTTAAAAAGTGTATACATGGCACTATGATGCCATTGTTACTGATTTGGTGATTATAAGGTTCGATTAATGTCACTTCTTACTTATAAAGGTGAATAAATATAGTATACAAAAAAGATGTGTGTATTCGAGGGTTTGAAGAACGTGATCGAGTAGGAGGTTCAAAAATAAGTTAGTAGTGATAGTAATGATGTTAATCATCATCATCCTATTTAGTCTAAATAAGTTGATGCTTTGGCACAATAGAAAGTGTCAATGTAAGTTTAAGAAAACCCCTCGTTCATGCATTAGTACAATATTGATTAAAGAATGAAACATTCTGATAGAATTGATCCTAAGTGTTACGTGCGCCTAACCCTTTAGACTTGAAGGCGAGGGTGAGTAGTATTTGTAGACAGTAATTGTCTAGTAAGGATTCAAAGTGTTGATTTATAATAGACTTGATAGAATTGACTTCGAAGGTAATTTTTGGAATGGATTGATTACCCCCTACCATGTTGCAACGAATAATCGCTTAAAGCGATTGATTTTAAAGAATTTGAAAAGTTTCGAGATATAATGATAGGGAAAGAGAGTAAAATTGTTCCCTGATGGGATTTTGGCAGTAACTATTATAAAGTTATTGTTATAAGGTTGTTAAGCTTTCTTAGTCGATGAGGTGGATATTCAAACTTTCATAGTTAAGTTGGAGATATTCCAACTTTTTAGAGTATTTAATTGTGCATCTACAAAAGTTACCTGGATTACCTCTAGATTGAGATGTAGAAAGTAAAATAGAGATGCTTCTCGGTATTGCGTTTATTTCTATAGCCGTATCGAATGGCTTCGGCTGAGCTTAGAGAATTAAAGGCATGGTTAGTAGAATTGTTAAGACTGGGAATTTACAAGACTAAGTGTGACATTTGGGACACACTAGTGTTATTGTGAAAAAGAAAGACGAGTCTATGAAATTATGTATGGATTAACGTCTGCTAAATAAGGTAACAAAGAGGAACAAGTATCCTCTTCCAAGGATTAATAATCTTTTGATCAGTTAAAAGGGTGCATTGGTGTCTCCCATGTTGGATCTTCCTAATTCATTTTTTAGAATTCAATATAAATACTACGAATTTACGATAATGTCGCTTGGTTTAACGAATGTTCCTGCGACACTTATGGATTGGATAAACCTAGTATTTTAGTTATACTTGGAATAATTGGTGGTAGTGTTCATTGATGTTATTGTGATATGTTGTAAGACCAAGGAAGAACACGATGTTTGTTTTTGTATAGCTCTTCAAACTATTCGGGAGAAAAAAATTGCATGCTAAGTTGACTAAGTGTAAATGTTAGTTGTCTAAGGTTATACTCCTTGCCCATGTGGACTCAGTTAAGGGGATAAGAATATATTTCAATAAAGCACGAGATATAGTCGAATGATAAATTCCATAGAATGTTTTCGAATTTCAAAGTTTCATGGGATTTGTTGGTTACTATCGAAGGTTCATAAAGAACTTTTCGATGATTATATTCCCTCTGACCAAGCTATTGGGAAAAGACGTGTTACTCATTTGGAATGTTAAGTGCCAAGAAAACTTTGAGATGTTAAAAAGAATACTGACATAAGCTCCAAGGTCAGTATAATTAGAATATGGAAAAGATTATGAGAATTATAGTAATTCGTCTCATAATGGTTTGGGATGCATGTTCGTACAAGTGGAAAATTTTTGGTTTATGCTTCAAAGCAACTAGAGAATCATGAAAGAAATTATCTGACTCACGATCTCGAGTTGGAAATAGTTGTGTTTACTTTGTTGATATAACACCACTATCTATGTGGTGAGTGACGCTATATCTATACGGATCTCAAAAATCAAAAGTATGTGTTGACTCGAAGGAGTGAAAAGAAAGGAAACGGATTGAATTCCTTAAAGAATGATGACGCGATTATCAACTACAAATAGGAAAGGCTAATATGGTGGCTGATACAATAAAGTTGAAAGACATTTATATTCTGAGAGTTTTGAATATGTGATTGCCTTTAAAGAAAGATGGTGTTTTGATTGTATAATTAAATTTAAAGCCCATGTTGCTAGATCGAATAAAGGATCGTCAGAGAAAATATGAAAATTGTCGTGCTTGTCAAAGATAGAACAAGCAGAAAAAGGTGAAACTAAAGACTTTAAGGTTAAGTTTGATGAATTATATTATCGAGGAAAGAGTTTATAAATAGGTATGAAAAGAGTTATGATCGAGCTAGTTTCTAAATGGCTGACACGTTAGTGAGTTAAAGTAAACCATCAAGTGCCTTCTGAATTATTGTAACCGAATTCTATTCTTTAGTGAGAATAGGAACGAGTTACAATGAACCTTGTAATGGGAAAATACCATTTAAGATAATCTCAAGATAGTTATTGATCGACAAGCCTTGCACGTACTTGAAAAGAAAAGAGATTGAATACCTGGAAGGTGATAAAGAAGTATTTCTTAAATTATCACCTTGGAAAAAAAGTATTGTGGTTCAGACGCAAAGGAAAACCGAGTCTGAGATTTATTGGACCTTATAAGTTTATAAAACAAAAGTTGGATCAATGACTTATCAACTAAAAGTGCCTTCAGAAATGGACAAGATCCATGATTTTTTTCATGTGTCGATGCTCAGGAGGTATCAATCAGATCATTCTCATACTATTCCCCAGGAGGAAATAGAGATTTGGCCAGGTATGACTTATGAAAAAGAACCAGTACTTATTAAAGTTCGACAAAGAAATCAAATAGTGAAAAAATAGCATCCTTGTCTATTTACATCAGGTACGTATTGAAAACTCGAGGACGGATTTTTTTAACGGGAAGAATTGTAATACCCCAAATTTTGGTTAGTGACCAAAATGTAAATTTTGAAAGTTTGGTGGAAAAAGTATAAAATTGAGAAACGTTTCGGGACCTAAGTGGAAATTTTCTCAAAAAGAAATTATATTCTATAAATGGATAGTTTAATCTTGAGATTGAGGTTTTACTAAAATCAGATTATTGTATAATTTTCTTCCTCTTTTCCATTAAACACGATCATTTAGGGTCCGTTTCTGATAACAAAGCACTACCATTATTGTAATCTAAAGCCGTGAGGGGCACCTAACTGTTAAATGCATTGGGTACAATTTTAGCTGCTATGCTATCCATTGACCCTTTTCGCCTAACACAATGGCTGGCAACTCTGAACAAAATTTCATATATTAATCAACCCACTTGTCGTCCGGTTCCTTGGATTTGAACAACCATCACTACTTTAATGGCTCTATACCCTTTGTTTTATCCAAACATAGAAGAATCTTAGGTAGCGTTTGCAAAAAGCTACTCATAAATCTTATTTCTATCCATCTTAGGGTACTAACAATTGTGTCTAAACTTCGGCCAAATTCTAGTTTTAGTCCCTCTATTATGCTCAAAATATGTAACTATTGTTTTCTAACAGTATGGATAACTGCAAGGTAGTATATGTTCAGAATATTTCTTAGTCAATAACACACATCCTGCAAGCACAGTTGCTTGAATCCAAATCTTAACATCAATCCCTTTTACTATTGAGGTCACTCAATAAATGCTAGTGACTGCTGTTTACTATAGTATAATTGATCCCTCTACTTTTATAATATCATTAGTTTTTCCAAAAAGATAATATTATTCATTATCTTTGTTAAAGTGTTAAATCACTCGTAGCATAAAAGAAGGAAAATAAATTTCAGCATAATGACTTGGCAAGGGTTTTTTTAAGAGAGGAAAAAAATCCGCATCAACATTTAAGTAGGGATAATTGATGCTTTTACTCATTTGGACCAATTACTGACATTATAAAAGATGGTTCGATGGATGCACATGGACCAAATTCTAAATTTAAGAATAGTAGCGGAAACAAAACAACAACTTGACCCTTAACTTTTAAATACGCGTCTGCATTTTTAAATTAAGTTATGCCATTCGATTTAATGCGTTTGCAAAAGCTCAAAGCACTAGGGAACGGTATAAATATGAGAAGCCTCCAAATATTTGTACACCGGGGCAGCTGCCAAGCTAACCAGCATGCAATACCAGTGTGCAACGAAGGGACTTGCCAGGCTTTGACAGTAGGAATGGCCATTAAAACTCGAACATACTCCACAGATGGCAAGCGGGAAATGACAATCGATGAGTTCAAGAGATGGTTAAAGAAATTCAATGATGATAAAGACGGCCGGATTAGCAGAGACGAGCTTACAGATGCAATACGAGTGTCTAGTGGTGGATGGTTCGCTAGGAGGAAGAGCAAGCAAATAATCCGATCCGTGGAGTGGATGGGAATGGTAATGGCTTTATTGACGACAATGAGATCAAAAACCTGGCAGAATTCACAGAGAAACACTTGAACGTCAGAATTTTGTATTTGTGAAGAGATCATTTGTCGTATCTCTGTATTCCTTTCTTTTTTGATGATACATTCTTCTGATCGAACATTGTTAATAATCCAAGTTACTTTCATCGGTACACGCAAAACTTAATTCAATAGATTCGTTTGTCTTTAAAATTTAACATCCGTCCTAGATTTCTGGTGTCTGTACTTCATAGCATAGGGTTGTTTGGAGTACAAGCAATCTCCTATGAACTAGTCAAGATTGGTTTTGTATCAGGAATAAAATATATAAAAACAAAAATTAAAACTACCTTTTTCTCCAATGAATGTTTACATGTTTAAACTGTTTGTAGGGTCGCAAGAATTCACTACACAGCTACAAATCCAACTACAGTGAAGCCAAACCTAAGATTCTACGCAAATTTCATATAAATTACATTGGACAATCGAGAGCTGGCCACCCCTGCACTTTCAAGAGCATGCAGGAAATTACTTCAAACAGCCATGATTACATATTTAAGTGTGTAATCTTGTTATGCACATTTAATGGAAGTGCGGGCAACATCGGCATCAAAATATACGCGGATAGCTCCAGAATCATTTTTCTCGGTATCCGAATGCTAACGCAACATATTCTAGTTGAAAACCTCATATGTCAATGACGGGAGGTGGCAATTTCCAGAAATTCCATGAATTAAAATCTTCCTGTAATAAATAGAAATAAAAGAATTTAACCAACAAAAGTTCTGACGACACGGAAAAGATGAATAAACCTAGCAATTTTAGACTTAATATATTATCAGAAGGTGAAACCTCAATCAATCTGCACCACCCAAGCAAGGATGGAAAATCTAGAAGAAAGAAGGGACAATGTGGAATCTTTCCATAAAACAGGTATGAATTCAGCCCCATTGATTCTGGGTTTGAAGCCAATTTTTGGCTTCGGAAATGAACTCCAAGTCGTCGTGTGTTATATATAAAAAGGGAAAGGTAACAAAACCTGCTCGGATGAATTCGTTGGTGGAAACATGCCATGAACAAGAGCATGAAGGGAACTATAAGATTTTGTGTCAACACGACGATTCACAGCAACCTCACCCTACAAACATTAAACCATTAGAAGAGAATATTCGGCGCAGTGACATTAGAACTTGGTCACCTTTCTTTAAGCATGAAGAAGCCTTTAATTACCTTCGGGTTTATAATGAAGATTTTCCCTCTTGAGATTCCAACCTTAACATAGCTGATTTCATCGGTGTCTCTATTACCAAAACCAGCATAGAATGGATTGCAATCAGATGGAAACAACGCCTTAATCTCCTGTAAATCAAAACATATATTAAGAAAATTAAAATGTTCCAGTTTTTAGACACACTGTTCCTTATCATCTATCTATGTATATTGGAAAGCTTTTAATCTCTAGCCATAATGCATAGTATCTACAAAGCCATAAAGAATTTTAACGATGAGACTCGTGATGCATAATATTAAAGACAGATTCAAATTACAAGGAATGTTGTGTTTCGAGCAAAAGACTAATTGAAGAGTTCTAATAATATAAATTTGTTATAACTCCACTTAAAATCCCATTCTATTAAGAAGTGCAATTTACATCACTCATAATGCTTTAAATTCTTCTTAGACTTGCATGCAACCCATTCAACTGATTCGACACACAAGAAGAAGCAAAGACTAATTCATTTATTTAACAGCAAAAATACCGTATCAGAAGCTAAGGATGTCAGATTAGAGAACTAACCTCTAAACAAGCGATCTTAAACTCATGAGGAGCTCTTCTGATAACTGAGAAACAAATAAAGATGTTTCAGTCAAAATAATGTGGTTTGAGATGTCTTCGGGAGGGGGGAAAGAAGCAGGGATGAAGACAGCGAGGTGCAGGCAGCGGGCTTGGCTCCCTCTAAAAGGGTAAATTTTGATTTCAGTCCATTTGAAATATAAAGTTTTCACTTCAGATAATGGTAAAACCGCATTCCAACCGCCTCCAAAAATGAAAATTCTTAATTTAATCCTTTTAAATATTTTAAAGTTATCAGCTAAAACAATGATAAATTATATTTTAGCCCTCTAAAATTTTATTACTTACGTTTGTCCCCATAAAATATCCTGGCTTCGTCCCTAGAAGAAACAGATAAGAATGGATGTTCAACTCTAATAAGCTATATGCTCCAAATCAGAATGATAACATATTAATAATGAATCTGAAGCCCAATTCAATTTGGATTTCAAAGGGGTCATGCCGAGGAAGCTTTCAATTTCCTAGATAATATGTAACAGTTGCAAAATAAAATAGAACAATATTTTGTTTAAAACTTATTGCAGCTCAAAGTGATATAACAACTAAACTTTGATTTTTTTTAAGGTTGTAATATTAGGCCTCGTGTATCAATTTCCGACGTTACAGCTACAATCTTCTCAAGTTAGTTATTTGATTATTTCATAAAGGCTTAACACCAAAATAAGTGCTCAAGCTATACCTCAATTTTCGAATAGATGCCTAAACTACTTTTTGACTCATCTAAGTGCCTAACATTACAAAAGTTACAATTTTAGGTGTCCGGGCCGTCAATGAAGTTAATTTCCCCATTAAGTAATACGTGTTATAATCTGGTATTTTGAAAATTATATTAAAAATTAAAATTATATATTTTTAAAAGAAAAACATAACATTTTGAAATAACCCCAATAATTTAAAATTCTTCATTTCAATCCCTAAACCCACGCCATCCGCGCCCTTTGCCCTCGACGAAGCTCCACCCGACCTCATCTACGCCCAACGACCAAAACTCCATGAAATTGTGACCGACCGACGGCGAATCGACACTTTGTACCCCGTGCACCCTAGGATGAAAATCGTGACCCCACGCGATCTTGACAGAAACTACGACGGCGTATGACTAGGAGGATGGCAGGGACTACGTCGGCAGCGGTGGTTGTGGCAGGAAAAGGTGGCGACAACGGTTAAGAATATGATTTGGGGATTTTAAGTATTTTGGGGCTTTTTTATAATTTAAGAGAAATTAAGGTTTTTTTATAAATATAATAATATTTTTAAAAAATAAATTTAAAAATAATCAGATTGTGACACATGTCACCTAACAGGGGAATTTAATTCCGTTAACGTCCCGGACACCTAAAATGGTAATAATTGTAATGTTAGGCACCTAGATGGGTCAAAATAGTTTAGGCACTCATTCGAGAATTGAGGTATTGTTTGGGCACTTATTTTGATATTAAGCCTTTCATAAATGTCATAAATCCATTGAGGGGTTGACACAGAATTACGATAACACACCATGTCATCCTGGGATGCAATAGAAATTGAATTAATGAAAAAGAAAGAGATCATTTGCCTTATTCTGCACAGGGTAGCGAGATTTAGACTAACAGCTTGGTTCTCAACCAGAAATCCAAATTCTTCAATTCCTCTTGAGCCCCTTATTGGAGACCCTTCCCTAACAGATTCGTGTAAAATCATTAGAAAGAAGAAATCGCCTCCTATGATTTGGTCTCCCCCTCTGGAAGGATTTCTAAAGTTAAACGTGGACAGAGCAGTTAATAGGGACTGGAAATGGGGGGGGGGGGGTAAGGGGGGATTAATAAGGGACTCCCGCAGTCACATTTTAGGCTTGTCTTCGGAACCTATTGGTCCGGTCCTTCTGCACTGGCATAATTAAAAGCAATCAGAGCTGGCCTTCTATTGTTCACTTCGACAGATTGGGGAGAAAAGGGTCGGTTGGTCCTGGAGAGTGATTGTAGGAATGCTCTAGAGTGGATTAAGGATCCTTCATTATGTCCTCCGTGTTTTGAGTCCATTGTTAAGGAAATCGAGTCTGTCGTTAAGAGTTATGAGGACCTAATTCGCTTCATTCATAGATGTGCTAATTGGGAGGCGGATGAGTTAGCAAAAAAAAAAAGGGATTAGCTAATGTTAGGTAGAAAGGTGATATAGTCTAGTTTTGTATTGGAAATTGTAATGGGATGGTTCTGTAATCGGGTTGTAATCCTAAGGATTGTTAATCCCCTGTTTCAATAAAACTTGAGGTACTCTTTTACCCTTTCCTCTTTTCTCGGTAGACTTCCCTGGTTTATTGACAATTATAAAGGGGGTCTTTAACGAGACATTCAATTCTTAATAAATAAAAAAAAGATACTCATATGTCACTTTTTAAATATATATGTATTACATTATAGAACATAACTAATGTCCACATTAGAATCTATGCAACAAATCCAAAAGGATAAATAAGACAAAGTAAATTAAAGAGGTATACTTGACTCTTGTAAGAGTTGCAAGAAAATAGTTCCCCCCCCCCCCGACTCCCACTCCCCCGGGTTTTTTTTTAAATTAATGTTGACGGTGAGGTGAACAGGGATTGGAAAAATGGTTGTATTGGAGTTATATCTCGGGATTCTGACAGCACCCTGTTAGGGACCTTTTCAGAATCGGTTGGGCCTGGTCCCCCTGCCCTGTCTGAATTAATCGAGTTAAATTTGGTTTGCTATTCTTCATGGAATCATAAGGGGCGTTTGATTTTGGAAAGCGATTGTATTAATGTCTTGGAATGGTTAAAAAATCCTGGCTCTTGTCCCGCCTCGTACGAGTGTATAGTGAAGGATATTGTCTCTATTGTGTTGGATCGTAATGTGATTTTAAGGCACATCCAGAGAAGTGTCAACAGGGAGGTGGATAAGCTAGCAAAAGTAGGCATTGGTTAACTTGTTTCTCTTTTGTATTGTGGGTTTGTTTTTATTTCTAGTTATTTCTGCTTTTGGCTTGGTGTATGTTCCTAGGTAGGTTATGTCTCTTCTTTGTTGTACTGCATTTGATTCTCTAATAAAATTTTGAGGTACTCTTTTCCTCCTTCCAATTTTCCTTGAAATACATTGTGTATTTCGACATATAGGAAGGGAGTTTTAACGAGACCTCTAATTCTTATAAAAAAAAAGAATAAGAAAACTATCTTGCTACAAGAAAAGCAACCTTATAAAACTGTTTTATGTCTCTGAAATACATTAAAAAAAAAAAGTTACCTTCTCGATATAGGGATGGAAAAAGGCCATCAGGGGAAATTACAATTGGCCCATCTGGTAAAGCCTTGCCATCCTACAGACACGAAGACATATTGCCAAGGAGTTTCTCCTTTCTATGAGCAATGGTGGTAAGTCAAACAAAGAATAACAATGGAAAGAAGAAATTTTGAATTTTTTTATTCTCAATTTACTGTTTGACTTTGATATAACAAAGGCAGCAAACTAGCATAGAATACCTGCTTAAGATTGACCAAAAACTGTCTAGTAATATATGCCTGGGATATTGCACGTGCACTAAGAAAAAGCAATTGATAGCCATTTTCCTGCAGTATAGAAGAGGAATTTTAATCCATTGATTATATTAACAGCGTTACTCAAAATCATGCATTAGAATCCATTTAAAATATAGAATTGTTTTCTTTCTACAATTTGAAATAAGGCTGTACATGGTTCACTAACCCAATGTTTTCTTTTTATTTACAAGGAATAAAGTATCATGAACTAAGAAATTATAATGGAAGATGAACACGGCAGACCTTAATAGCTGAAAACAAATGCGCAACACCTGTTTGTGACCAATCTATCCCGACCATAGGCATGAACTGGCCAAGAACATCTGATCTGTATCAACAACATAAAATTAGGGAATCAAGAAAAGCACAAGAAAATCCTTACCTGCTGCAATTAAGAACTTAAGAAAGAAGCAGATTATAAAAGAAACCACTGTAAAAGAAATTCAAGGTTATGTAAGACATCCATGAATTTGAGCCCAAGATTAAAATTGATGACCAAACAAAATATTACTCAAGTTAACCAAAAGTTAATGTTAAAGATGCATCTAAGAATAAATAAAAAGCCAGTAAATCAACTGTGGCAAAGCTTTACCACCTTGGTTGAGCAACACCTCAAAAGGCCACAGCTCACTATAAGAATAAATAAAAAGCCAACAAATCAGCAGTGGGTAATATGAAGCATATCCTGAATTATCTTTAATTGCAAAAAAAGAACTTAATAACATAGACATGAAAACTTTAGCCAGTACTCACTACTCAATCTAAAACATGAAGTAGCATAATAGGGTCTTCTGCATGAGGAAATCTTAGAAACATCCTTACTTTGTAATTGTCCCATCGACATCGGATATTACTACACGAGTGTTCCATTTCCACAAATAGATTCTGGCATCAACCTGTTTAATACATGCTTTTGAGTGAGCACATCCAGACAATAAGTGATAAATAAGAAACGATCTCGAAAACAAAACACTGATCTCAATAACAAAGCACTAAATAAGTTTTCAGAAAGAATAAGTAACTTCAAGTCAGGATTCAACAAATCCACCTGTTGCTTCCCTAGCATAGGGGTCGAAAATGTGAAGGTTATATGATTCATCCCATCCTTTATGTTTAATGAAGCCAGCTGTTCAGAGGTAGGAGTGATTGCCCTAATCATCTTCTTCACCTGAATGGGTTTAAGCATATGTTTATTATCATTTCTGGCAACAGTAACGTCTGCAGCTTTATCAGCATCGAAACCTCTGGTCTCAGCTGGAGCCGATTGCACCGCATTCCTAGATCTCGACCGTTTCAAAGAAAAAGGCCAAAGCCTCCAGCTGCCACAACGGGATATGTCTTTTGATGGATCCCCTTCAATGGATTTCTCCACTCTGTCAACAGGTAGCATGCCTTTGGATTCAAATAATTCTTCACTTCCGAATGTAACCATCCCTAAAATAATAGGGGCTGCTTCATCCCAAGGAAAGTAACAGCCACCAACTCGAACAACAAGCTTATCATTCTTCACGACAGCAGGGCCTAAAGAGCTAAACTTTTTGCTATCCAGTTTTTCAGCATCAAATACTTGACAAGCAGCTTCAGCCCCCATCCCTTCAAATAGTAGGTGTTTGCAAAGAGATATCTCTGCAGAAAGCATAATTCATGTCACTTTCAACAACTTATAGCCAAGAGAGCAGTTGCACCGAAACAACAGACCATTTCTTTTATGTTTAATTAAAAATCAAAACAACACGGAATGTTGTACTTTAGCATGATTATACGGGTTTTATTCATCACATAGAAAGAATTAATTTCTCAAGATATATTTGAATTTAAAGCATTCCCTAAAAGGTGAAAAAGCAGTGTAAAGAGTAAACTCAAGAAAGTAATACACAGTACCCGAGTTCTCTTATTCATCAAAGAAAGAGAAAAAAAAAATATAAAGGTGTTCTCTTACCGACAGCAGGACTATTAAGAGTATTTTTCGGCTTCCCTGAAGTTTCGCTCTCCTCAATACTAGACCTTCATCTTCTAATGGTTGTTCCTCGTCTGCATCTGACCTTATATGGCTCGAATCATCTTTCCTGATCGATGTCCACTTCATGGTTTCAGAATTTGAGTCCAGAGAATGGCCAACAGGAAGATGGCTGTTAGCATCAAAGTTGACACCAGGAGACCACATATTAGGGAGTGACTCCACCTGCAACCCATCATTCGCACCACCTAATCTATGATTTCTAGAAATACAATAGGATTGCTCCTTGGCTTTCCGACAGAGTATTCCAAATCATTGGATGAATTCTCCTGAACAAAATTATCCAGATATAAATATGACTCATTATTAACATTATATAAATCACGTCCTTCATTTTTGTACAAGTTGAAGGACGAAGATCTTTATTTACAGAATCTGGCTCACGAAGTTCGATCCATCAAGATCACTGAAAAGGAATTGTTCATCCTCGGAACTCTCTGATGGTGGAGTACTTCTCTTTGGGTCACGATCATGATAGCAATCATCAACAGAGTCCAAAGAATATTGGACTATCCTTGGTATTTTTATCATCTTCAGCTTGATCAACCGAATCACTGATGGTGGAAGTGGTATGAAAGCTGTGTAACTTCATTTCTTCCAAACCAATTAGAGGGTCCACACTAACCATTTGAGAGCAGGATTCCGAGACTGTTAATATCCCTTCAGAATCCAACTCCATGTCCTCCTTTTGCTTAAGAACTGTAACCTGATTTAAACCATCTATTCCATCAGTTCAGCAAGATTTTTTATTGATTATAAACGGAATACTTTTCAAAGAAAAAATTAGGTTCATAACATTTCAAGTGCATTTGAAAGCAATTTTGGGGCCTTCAAAAGAGCAATGCATCATTAAATAAGGTGCAACAGGTTCTTAATCAGATTTTGTTTAAAATGTCTTGTGCAACTACATGAAACATTTTGGAAGGGAGTTCACCTCTGGCACTAGCTCAGTTGTTGTAACCAGCGTTTCAGCATGAACATGTATTTTCTCATTTCCTTCATCAGAAATGCTCAATGTTTGAAGACTTTGTTCAGCTGAACCATCAAATGTTATTACTGAGCATTCTGACGTTTTGGGGTAAACAAAAGATTGAAGACTCTCTGGAACAACTTCCTTATTGGAATTCCCCAGACTGGTAAAACAACATTACTTTCGTGGCAGACCAGTTCTTCATCAAATTTCTTGTCCGTCGATGCTTCAAGGTTAAGTTGACTTTGCAGATCAGGACAACTCATCCCTGAGACAGCACCCATCTCATTCTCATTGTGATCCGAAATTCCAACACTAAGATTATCTATACTTCCTGAAATATTGGCTATTACTTTGCATTTATCTTTTGTGAAACCTTCACCTAATGATGAGGTTTCAACAATTTGTTGCTTAGCCCTTACACGAGACACTCGAATGCTAGCTTGCTCAACAGAATACTCTAGGTTCTCAAGGCCAGAATGAGAACTGACCTTTTGCTCATTGTAGCATTCAGTTTCCTCTAGTAAGGTCTGGCCACCGATGTTATTTTCCTCCTTATCATGTACAGAAGAGTTAAATTGACTTTCTTCATCGTTATTTTTCCCTCATCATCAGCAGAAGTGGGGAACCAGTTTTCTTCACAGTTAATTTGTGTATGCTCTTCAGAACCTTTATTATCCAATGAATCGTTCATAGAAGATAATCTGGACACATTAATATTTGATATATTAGAGGTAAGATTGGTAGACCACTTCACCTCCAACAGGTCAGCAGCAATTTCAGCACGCTCCAATGAATCTAAGCTCATTACACCAGCACCATCAGCACCCTCCTGGTAACCATTCTCCTTTGTCGACCTCCGTCCAAACAATCCAAATATCCGTGACCTCCGGGAAGTAGTCCTAGCCAAAATCTTCCCATTGCTCACATCAACCTCACCCACAGAGTTAGACTTATCAGCAACATAGTTGAAACTTTTGGACTTCATTGGCATCCTATCAGCAGACATAGGCTCATCTGTTTCGTATCCCGAGGGAAAAGTGACACCATCAGATTCCCCTTCTTCACCATCTACCTCCCTCAGAAAGTAAGCTTCCCCTTTATGATCAAGAAACATGTGGAAATTCGCTTTGACGCCATTAACAGAGATGCTAACCACCTTTTCCCTTGTCTTTAAAACCCCTTGAAATTTACCAAATCGAACATACCAAGGTGACGATTTGAAGCTCCCATCTGGTTGTTCCACTACAATTATATCTACTGCGCCGCCAAAAGGATGAAAGGGGCCAGACACCGTATAAACACCACGAGAAATATAGCTACCTAGCCGCCCCACCGCGTACATCCTCCTCCCTTCGAGTTTCCAACACTATCCAGATCTCAAACACTTGAAAATTCAGCCATAATTCAGATTCTCAATGGACTGCCTTTTGACAAGTACGATCAACGGGAAATATCGCTCAAAAAGTCTAAAGCTTTGAATTCTGCAACTACCCAGATTGTAAAACATCAAAATCAATACATAATTCAAAGACCCCAATCAATAAAAAAGAGAAAAGAAATGTTTTTTTTTCAGATGAAGAAACAATAACGCACCAGATAGACAGAGACAAAACCTCCCTATTAAATAACAAGGTAATACACCGATAAAATGTATCAATCTGGGAATAGTTCAATGCCCAGTAACCCAGGAAAAAAAAAGAAACGGACAAACAAGAAAAGCATGAATCAAGAAAAAAAACAGCTAAGAAACTCGGGTTTTCTCTTCTTTCTCTCTCTCTTCTTTTGGTAGTGTGTTTCCCAGGTGTAAATTCAATGTAAGGAGTTGATGGAGCCAACCAAAATAAATAAAAAGAAAGAAAGAGGACAGTTGATGGCAATAAAGCATATTCGTTTTTTTTTTTACTATTAGAACGTACCCAGAAAGAAAGCAGAGCATCATTAAAACCCCTACTTAAAAAAGAAAAAGAAGAGAAAAATCAAAGACTGAAAGAAAATGAAACAGACCTGGGGAAATTGAAGAGTGGAGTGAGAGTTGAGCAAAAGAGAGAAGGAATGAACAAGAGAGATTTTGTACCTCGGAAATGTCGAGACTCGAGAGAGAAAGAGAAGATGATGTGTCAGCAAGAGATTCAAGGATAGAGCCAACTGCCCATTTTCAATTCTAATTCTTAATTTAAGCTTTACTCCTATTTTATCATTTTTTGAAATACAATCAAAACAATACAAGAGTGAGCTTCTTTTTCTTCTTTTTTAATTTAAGTTGAGCAATTCCTCAAACATTTTTTCCTAATAAACACTATGGCTGTAAATGAAATGAGATAGATCGTGAGTTATTCGATATTGATTCAATCAAGGCTCGATAAATATTCGGATCGAATGGACTCGACTCGAGCTCGACTCGAGTTCTTAACGAACTGAAACGAGCTACTCGATATTCGACTCGAAAAGCTCGTAAGCAGCTCGAAAATATAATATATTAAGATTTTATTTAAAAAAATAAATTAATAATAATATTAATATTTATGTATTGATTTTTTTTAAATACAGTAAGATTTCATGTATTTAAGGTTTAAGTTCGAGTTTGAGTTTGAGGTTTTAATAGTTAAGTTTAAGAATTTTTTTTTTCATTTTGAACCTTTTCGAGCTGCTCACGAGCTTCAGTTCAAGATTTCGAGTTCGAGTCGAACTTGAAAATTTTAAACTCGCGAATTTTCGAGTCGAGTCGAGCTTCATTTTAGAGTTTTCGAGTCGAGTCGAGCTCAGCAATACTCGAGCTCGACTCGGCTCGTTTACACCCCTGATAAACACTTTGGTTCTTATCCTTGTCAAAAAAATAATCATTTTAACTCTTAAAATATTTTAGTTTTTTGTTAAATCAAATTAAATGATGAGGAAAATAATATTAGTTAAGTTGATATTAACTATTGTATCTTTTTTATTAATAGTAATGGCAATTATCTTAACATTTCACATAAAAATGTAAAAAATAATATATATAATTGAAATTGAAATTTTATACAAAAATTTAAATAAATATATTCAAATTATTAAAAAATTAGTTTTCTAAAAATGTTTAAAATATAAAATAATTTATGTAAACTTAATAATTTTTAATTTTTTGTCAATTAATTTAATTTAATTGAAATTTAAAAACATAAACTTTTTCTCAAACATTTGAAGACAAAAATATGAATATACCAATATCTTTATTATCATTGCAAAACGTATTACGAAGACAGGCTGTAAGATGGTTCACAATTGACATTGACATTGACATAATTAAATAATATATTTTTAATATATATTTAATTTAATATAATTTAATATTTTATTTTATAATTTTATACGTTGATCTAATTAATTAAAACAGTTGACTTATCTAATTAAAATGTTGGCTCGCTTGTTTTTTTAATTAAAAAAATCCCTTCAATGCTGTGAATACCGTTTTCGTCCGGAGACTCTTTTTTATTTTTTATTATTATTTATTAATATTATTATTTATTAATATTCTTAATATCATTATATTAATATTATTATTATTTATTTTCACATGTCATAATTACATGCTCAAGCAAGCCAAAAACTACATCTGAAGTAGGCTCGAACCAACCTAACAGCCCAAAATCGAGATGTAACATCCCAGAGAAACAAGCACGAACCAGTAATAACCTAGAAAGTTTAGGGTTTGAGAAACCCTAGCTACATCAAGCATCCATGCATCAACTGCCGTCGCTGAGGCATTCCAGAAATATCCACGCGTGCCCCCAACGCGGTGACTCCTCGGCTTCCAAGAGTCAGGCCTCCACGCGAGCAGCATCGTACCACCAGTAGTACCAAATATGTCCCCAACAACACCAAATCCACTCCTCGTCAGATTCATGCGAAAAACGAAAGAAAAATTGATGAGATGTAAAAGCACCTTTTATTTCTTCTCTTTCATTTTTAAGGAAAGATTTGTAACAGAGGAAAAAATAAAACTATGGCAAGAAATCATGGAGAGAAGTCTTTCTTTTTCTTTTTTACTCAAGTTATAATACCTACAAACAACATATAAAATGGGAGGGATTTGATTCTAGTATACAACAAAAAAATACCATATTCAAAAAGGAATACAATCATCAAGGTATCTTTTTACCTTTTGTGTCAAGCTCTTCTTTTTTTCTTTCGTTCAAAAACAGAAAAATAAAGTCTAAAAAGGAACAAACTCTTTTTTACCTTAGTGGTCAAGACATCGTCAGTGGAGGTGGTCGTCGGAAAAGAGGAAGGAGACCTCCTTTAGGAGTCTTTGGTTGCCGAAAGTCCAAAAGGTTTAACCTTTCAGTCGTTTAGGGACCCTTGTTTAGTTTAGAGGTGTTTTGGATTTAGGTTTAAGGTTAAAAGTGAGCTTTTTTTAGGAAGGTTTAACGTCAATGGTGGCGGATGGGTAAAACGCCGCCGACATATAGCAATGTTGGTTCTTTTCTGGTTCGGTCGAGAGTTTTTTTAGAGGGGCTTGATTCTTTTTGGGTCTTTTGGGTTCCAACTGTGGCTAAGTAGAAGAGGGGAAGGCCTTAGGAGGTTGTCGAAGCAAGGTTTGGCCACGATGTATGGTGGTTAACCGATTTTCTAGATTTTTTAGAGGCACCGACGAGAGATGAGGTAGAAAGGATTTGAGAAAAAAAAAAGAAAAAATGAAAGAGATTCTAGAGTTTCCTCTTTGCCCAAAATAGCTAAAATGTGGTATTTATAAGTCAAAAAATGGGAAAATCACGCATAACCCCCACCCCTTTTGTCATGTTTTTACAAGCTAGTCACCAAACCTTGCGTTTTTTATTATTTTATTTTCTTCACTTTATTTTCATTACTTTCAATTTAGCCACTAATCTGTTATATTCCATGTTTTATTTGTTCTGATTTCAGCCCTTTATTTTCTCTTCTTTTAATTTGACTACTAACATACTAACATTTTATTTTATTGTTCTTATTAACATACAACATTTTATTTTATTGTTCATACTAACATACTAACATTTTATTTTATTGTTTGTACTAACATACTAACATTTTATTTAATCGTTTGTACTAACATACTAACATTTTATTTTATTGTTTATACTAACTTACTAACATTTTATTTATTTGCTCAAGCTAACTCACTAACCCTCTAATATTCGAACATTCAACGACCTTGCGGTGACCTACCCTAGGGTATAACCCGCATTATTTATGATCCATGTTAAAATGTTGATTAAAAATTATTCCCTCTAACTTTAAATTCAGTGTTTAATATATGTTTTTATTATTATTTTTTTACTATGTTTTATTCTAGCACTTTTATTTTTAGTATTTTATTTTTTGTCCCTTTAATTTCCTGCATTTTATTTTAGTCCTTTAATATTCTAGCATTTATTTTTTCTATGTTCTCATTTTATGTATTTTACTTTGCACTTCATTTTATTTTAGCCACCCATATTGCTCATGATTCATTTATTTCCAGCACCTACATTTTTTATTATTTATTTTTTGTACATTGTTTATTTCGTTTTTTGGTGGTCTCATGCTTTAAATTCTAGCCGTAAATTCGTAAAATATTCATATTAGTCCCTCATTTATGCCATTAGAGAACAAAAGATGGATTTATATTTTAGACATATTAAACATATGCATTCTCTCTAGAAAAATTGAATGAATATTATCTTATATGGGAGATTCATGTAAACGCGCCTTAACTAACAAGGAATGTGTTTTCAAGAATTAACCACACAAAATAATTTTCTTTCTACTCCAATGCTTTCTTCATTTCATTTCATTCACTCTTTTATTTTTATATTAAATATATTTTAAGAAAAACATAGTAATGATCTTTGGCATGGAAAATCCATGAAAACACGCCTTAACTAGAAGAAATATGTTTATGAATATGGTCCGTACGAAGTAATACCTTTTTCGAAATTTTCTTTCTAATAGGATCATAATTTATGCATATTTAAATTAGCTAATTTCAATATTCAGATGGCGTATAATAGCTTAGGTACCGATTTTGGGAACTGTGGGAGTGTTAATCCTTCCCCACGCGTAATCGACTCCCGAACCCTTTTCAAAACTAGTTTCTAGTTAAACACATATCACTTTTTTAGGTATTCGACCTACCTAACCCAAAGGTCGATGACGACTCAAATTTTTTTTATTTATGTCTTTATTTAAAAAACCAATCTTTTCCAAATTTAAGTTGGATCGCTTCCCGCCATAGCCCTAAAAAGCTTAAGGACTGTTCCAACAGCTTGTTGACTCCACTGGGGACATTAGAGAGTCAGGTCGTAATCGATTATACGTCATCTTTCTAGTTGAAAATGGTAAATATGAATGACATTTAAATTTTGATCCTTATGTTTTGTTTGTATCACATCATGTCATACTTCTTTTATTCATTAGTTGTACTAATGTGTGATTTACATGTTTCAGATTTCTAACTTTTTTTAGTCTGATTGTTTTTTGATCTAGACAAAAGATTGTGAGTTTCCCCTCATACACGCTATAACCGTTTGAATACTTAGAGCCTTCTAACTGTTCGTTGTCCCATTAGGTAGGGGTGAACGCTACGCTTACGTGAGAAAATTTATTTTTCTCCGTATGGGCTTTAGCAAGTAGCCTCTCGGCTACACATGCCTTGTGTTTATGAGCGGAACATTGAGATTCCTCGAATGGACATAGGGAAATACATCCTCTCAAATTGAACTTGACTCGTTTAAGCCTATAATGGGTGAGGATCAAGGGTTTGGAAGGCCCAAGGGGGCACCAGCAAAGGACAATTCGAAGACCTTTTTAGCAGTACTGAAACTCTGCCCATTTTGTACCGAAATTTTTTCTGTGGTTCTTCAAAAATCAAAAAAGGGAAACTCACTCTAACTTTTCCTCAGATTTATTTATTTATTTATTCATTTTGTAAAAAGCATTAGAACTAGAAGGGTATGCGGTTAGGTTTTATGTTTATGCACGAAGCCTGCGAAGTAGATATCATGCGGTTAGGATTTTTTTGTCAATAACAAAGCATGTGGGTAGAAAATATGTTTGGGTAGGATTCATCATACCATGTATGGGTAGCCAACCTATGAGGGTAAGTTGTATTTGATACTTATAGTACTTACTATCTTATTTTTATCTTATGTGTACTAACCCATTTATGTTATGTGTTTATTTTAATTTGATTTTATTTTCTTGCATTTGCATCTTAATGTCATCCAAAGCTGTTAATTTGCAATTGATTGACTAAATAAAAGACTGTTCATAATAAGACAAGAAATTCTTAGCCATGTAGTCAAAATTAGGTGATCCGAAGATATTATACTAATCCATTAAGAAAGACATCCGATGAATGAAGAAATTTGAAGTTGATTGAAGACTTCCTTTAAAGGCGCAAAGGCCAAGATGTTTCCTCAAGAGATAAATGCAGTCATACCAAGGACGACATGACCCTTCACGAAGACATGAAGACCACTTTGCATTGGAAGTAAAAATGGAAATCTTAGGATTCAACCATAAATAATTTAAGATATCATGCATCATCAAATGTGAAAAAGTACACCGACAATTTTGGACGCTATATTGGATTCCTTGAAGAATACGACTTAAGGAAATAAAGAATCACAATTTTATTTTGACTATCTGGTGTAATGAAACCTTGTTGTCTGAATAAAGGTTTTTCTATGGTGGTCACTTATGGAATTAACACATGTTGTATTTGCAGTTGGCATCTACATTTGCATCACATTTGTTTATTTAAGTATTTTTACATACATCAATCATGAAAACGTGAGAGTAACTTGTGAAGGATATTGTGACAAGTTCCAAAAGCAAATTGAAGTTACTCAGGGTGTATATATAAAAAGATCAAAAATGATGAATGAGATATTAACACGTGTTAGTAAGATCGATAGATCCAGGAACAACTCGTAAAGATCCAATAAGAAATGATTGATGAAGCAAAGAAGTTCCAATTTGAATCCAGTGGAAAGATTTCCAAGTTGATGAGCATGACGGTTATAGTGATATATGGGGAGAAATCGTTAGAAGACTCTATTATGCAAGAAAAAATGAAGACTTCTAGTGAAAATTTGAATGTTGGTTGTGCATCCAATGTGATGACAACAGATGATCAAGAATCTATTGGGGATTATGGTAATCCAATTCAATTCCAACAATCAAGTATGATTCTAGAAAACGTGACAGAGATCATGCTGGGAAAAGAGAAAATTGAGGTTGGAGCTTCCAACATGAAGGTTGAGTCACACTCAAAGAAGAGATGCATAGAGGAAGTTCAAATGCCAGTAAAGAAGGCTAAAAAGAACAAGAAAAGAAGAGGATACCTCTCGTTCCGATTTCAGGGTCATATTCGAACTTGTTATCCTTTCTCTTCGAAAGTGGCCATCTAGCACCTATTCATCCAAGGTCTAATACTTATTTACGTCTAAATTGGAAATGTGCCAAAAATTCATGCAACTATATTTTGGAGAATTTATCCACTCTACGAAAGTTGTGCGGTTATGAGATTGAAGGTTCAAAACCTCATCACGGAAGGGTTGTTATGTTTTGAAGATGAAAAACCTAAGCTCCCTAGAAGCTCAGAACTTATCGATAAGGGGAGGAGTGCAAGCCAATGTCTCCCACAAGACGTTAGTTAAGAGTTGAACCTTCAAAAAAAATATCTCAATGATCATTCACTAGGTCTTCAAGATGATCATAATAGTGGCTAAGAGAAAATGAAGTCAAAAGAGCTTCTACTCAATTTTCCTTCATTTTCGTACAACAAATTATATCCCAAGTTGTTTGAATCTCAACTGATTACTCCACATCTGGCTAATCCTATGTTACCCCCTTATCCGAGTTGGTATAATGAGAAAGTTTCTTGTGAATATCACGTCGGAGCTCGAGGACACTCCATCGAGAATTGTGGTAACTTCAAATGACAAGTCCAAGATCTTTTGGCTCATAGATCTATAAGGTAGATGTTAACAATCAGTCAATTTCAATCAAATAGTTGGGAGTCAGCCCCTTGAATGGAGTTGGTGGGGTAAAAACAAATGAAGTGCATACAGAAAAAGGCGTGAAGAAAGAAAATAACAAAATCAAGGAAAACAATATAATGGAGGCAGAGTTAAAGGATTCAACTCTCGAGACTTTTCTGATGTTGTAAAATGAGAAGGAAATGGGAAATGACATGGGGAAATTAAAGGAGAAGTAATTCGAGACTGACCGCAAAAGATTTCTTGGAAAAATACGACCCTCAAGGTTTTTCAAGTGCCAATTTTTGATTTGTTATCCCCTTTAATCAAGAGTCAGTACCTCACCCCAAGGCCCTTGAGAATGAGAACTAACCATCTGCTTATGGCTATGACCTGAATAGTGCTTGCAATTTTCATTTGGGGGCATTAGGCCATCCCACTTAAAAGTACATACCATTGATGGAAGAGATAGAAAATCTCATCAAAAGGGAGTCTTGATATGAGAAATGATCGAGAGATAGAGAAAATGAGGATAAATACCCTAATCCAATTAGACACCCAATATTCTAGGAGCAATGGGACATTCTGGATGAAAAAGTGGAGGTCGTTATCCACCACAGTTGTACCTTATGTTGAAAACATATTGTTTGAATTTGTTTTTTTTCTTTCTCAACTTTATTGTAAGGATATTTAAATTAAATTATGCTACTTTAAAGATTGTGAGCATCGAATCAAATTTGTAATCTTGAAATTCTTGAATATCAATTGGATTAAGGGTTCTTTAAATAATTAGAGTTATAAATCTTTGACAAAGTGACAAGACTGAACCCGTATAAAACAAGAACCCTTGACCTTACCCCATAAGATACACCAGAATACCATACCATTCTTTTGCAGAGACCAACCTAGCATTCTCCTCACATGAAGAGATAATTAAAGGTTTGGCATTCAGGTATGTGTAAGAGCCGATAAAATGGGGCATATTACATATGAGATTGCAAAGTGATTGGGTTTTTCTTCTATTGATGACGTTCGATGATGATTCTAATATATTCAAATGGAATAGTCGAGTAGATGAATTTAGTTTAGGTCAACTATTTGGGAATTGAGCTCTAAAGATAAGATTTCCTGACCTTCAACAACACCCAGACTCTAACAGGTTCCCCTCGACGAGCTTAAGAAATTGAATTAACATACCCATGAACGTAGTTATAATATGTATACAATAAAGCTTGAGATGTTCCTCTAAAGAAATTGGTTAAATGCCCCACTTTATGAATAGATTCAACTAGCTCGATAAAGGAAATTATAATATATATATATATATATATACAATAAAGTTGAATTCAGTTAGCCAAATAATGACAAATTAAATCAAATTTACTAAATAAGGGGTTTCAGTAAAATTGACTAAGGGAGTCGAGGAACACCTGTTATAGTCGACCTCACACAAGCACTAAGGAATTTTATAGTTAGATTGATATTTTCGACAGTGCCTCTACTAAATGAGTTTGTAAAACTTGAACAAATGAGAGATTTCAGAGAACTGAAATGGAAGTGTTCCAAAAAGTCTAGCAATTGAGGGTACTAGTTGTTTTATTTTGTTTGGTTCCACTTAATATGCCAAGCCGAGAAAGATAAGCATGTCCCGAGGTTCACGTGGGCATATAAACAAATAAGAATATCTCAATGGCTGAAACCTTAGAAAATAGGAAGCCAACCTGAAGTTAACCCACTAGTTCTGACAGTTGTCAAAGGAGTATAACTGTGAAAATTTAAAGAACAATTGATTTTTTTTATATTATATGAACTCATGTTTATGATTTGCTTAAATTATGAGCCTGAATTAAGGGAAACACTTTACAAATTTCTTTTATTCTCTGATTTTCAAAATAAAAGAAAGGATAAAAACATTTTCATATAGGAAAATCTCAAGTGAACAAGGTCCTTGAAGCTGGTAAGGCTCATTATGCCTCTATTGGAGAAAGAATAAACGATGCCAGAATAATGAAGCATTCCATAATCCAGAGCAAATAGTCTGATAGATCAGAATGACTGAGGATAGAACTTGTAACACTTCCTCGTGACATCATTAATAAATGACCAAGAAGCAGACGATCGTATTAATAAAAAGAGGGCTAGTATTGTTTTAGATTTTCCTGTATCTTAAGTCAGAACAAATGTTCATGGCATTCCTGTAATAAATGTAGAGATCACTTGTTTGAGAAAGTTTGAAATAAGAAGTTCTGATAATGATGTCCCAAAAGCTTTATGAGTACCCACATTAGGGGTATAACCAAACACCCAGATAATTTTGAGATGATAAGTTTCGAATCTATAAGACATCTTGAAGCCAAGGGATGATTTGAGTTGAAAACCTGAAAGGGTGACTCAGATATTAAATTGAGCAACTAAAATATAAGAGGTGATCTTACAAATCTCTTGATGAAGCTCCCCTTGTCCCAAATGTGCTCCCAAGAGTTTGGAACTGGTGGGTGTCTCTAGAAGATGGACATAATAACCACCTCCTCAGGATAACCTCTCGAGAATAAAGGAGGTCCTTGAAGAAGATGAGATTTGTTCTATCTCAAGTGAAGGAGCGAGAAGAAAGAATACAAGCCAAGGTAAGAAGAGTAAACATCATAGGAGAAATAAATACATTCTTCGTTTTCTTTCGAAGCAATGAAGTTTGAAAGATCAAAAAAATCAAGAACAAAACTTCTCATACTTTGTTGAGACATCATCAACATCATGAAGCAGACATTCACCTCAATAGGAAAGGCTTCTGGTTTTTGATAAAAAAAAATGCAAGAGTGCGATCAGTCAATGTGAATTTTGGCACCCAAATAGGGATGAGTCATTAAAATACCCACTTTGGGGCATGATCATAAACACATGTCATGTTGAGGTAACAACGTTCAGACCAAGAAGACATTGAGAATGAGTCTCACAACTTGAAGTGTTAGGGACAGGCCATGAATTTGAGCAGAGCTTACCTTATGGAGCAGATCAGTCGGGCATTAATTAACTGTAGAGTCCTGGGAAAACAACTCTGATAGCGTAATTAAGTTGAGGGCAGAAAAGGGCATCAAGGCAATGTTCCTGAATGCAACAAGAATCTGAGAAATAAAATATCTCTTTGAGACATTAATGCAGATAAGAGGCAAAGCAGATACAAATACATAAAATGATCAGATGGTTCTTCAGGGATGTAAGCTTGAAATGTTAAGTTTCTACAATGATATCTGAGTAAACTTTGAAGAATAGTGATCAAGTGGAAGAAGACTGAGTTCTCCACTTTGGAGTCAAAGAAAAATCTAATCAACATTTATGCATTCATGAGAACATCATTTGCATAAAATAAAATGCATTACATTGATATGTTTAATTGCATTCGCGTTTCACACATAAACGCATGCTTTTACATAACTTCTAGTGAAAAGGGAATATCCATGATGTCAAAATCTCAGCTAATGAAAGCTAGAATTCAAACCTCAAATATAGGGAATAATGTTTAGAGAGGCAGAACCTAAAGAATAGGGGGGCCAATCCATACAAGAAGTGTTACTTTGAAGTGGGGCATGTTTCCCAACCATTAAGTCGTTTTATAAATTTAAAAAAATGAGAAAAATTTCTCATTTAGTGTTTTCAGAAAATGAAATTTTTGAAAAGTAAGAAAAGTTTCTTACCTAGTAAACTATTTCTAAAATTGGTAAGTCATTCGTGTCATATATAAGTCTTTTGAGCAAGATGATAAGTTTTTCGGGCAATCCACAAGACCTTTGGTCATGATGTTTTCACATGTATTTCGAAAACAAAATGAGAAAAGTTTCTCATTTAAATCTAAAAATTGAAATTTTTGAAAAGTAAGAAAAGTTTCTTACCTAGTAAACTATTCCCAAATTTGGTAAGTCCTTCGGGCCATCAGTAAGTCTCTCGAGCATGATGCTTAAATCCTTCGGGTCATCTGTAAGTCTTTCGAGCAAGATGATAAGTCCTCCGAGCAATCCATAAGACCTTCGAGTAAGATGTTTTCACATGTCTCTCAAAAATTAGAAAAGTTTCTCATTTAAATCTAAAAATTGAATTTTTTTAAAAGTCTTACTTAGTAAACTGTTTCCAAAATTGGTAAGTCCTTCGGGCCATTTGTAAGTCTTTCGAGCATCATGCTTAAATCCTTCTAGTCATCTGTAAGACATTTGAGCAAGATAATAAGTCATTCGGACATCCACTAGACCTTTGGGCAGGATGTTTTCACATGTCTCTTGAAAAATGATAAATTTTTTCATTTAAATCTAAAAATTGAAATTTTTGAAAAGTAAGAAAAGTTTCTTACCTAGTAAACTATTTCCAGGATTGGTAAGTCCATTGGGCCATCAGTAACTCTTTCGAGAACGATGAGTAAATTTTTCGGGTCATCTATAAGCCTTTCGAGCAAGATTATAAGTCCTTCGGCAAGATGTTTTCGCATGATTTTCTGAAAAATCAGAAAATATTTCCAAAGTTTCTCATCAAAATCTTTTTGAAAAATCTTTTTTGAAAAGTAACCAATTCAAAGTCCCAAAAAGGGAGAGGTTCAACTGACACTCAGTCGAGGCAGATTCTCATATTTAGTGGTTGCGACAAGTTTCCACAAGAGAAATCATTTTCCAAGATTATCCTCCCAATACTTTCAGGTATGATGTTTTCGAATTCTCGAACACATACTAACAATGGTTAATGTCTAATTTTCAGATTTGATATTCTTGAAGACAAGAAAAGTGAATCGAACTCGATTTAATCTTCCATGAGGAATAGTAGAATGAATTAACGTTCACAGATCTGATATTCCCTAAAGAAAAAGCGGAACAAAATCTTATCTTTCAAGATTTGATCTTCCTTGAGAATAGCGGAACAGGTCTACCTCGATTTGATATTCCCTGAAGAATAATGGAATAAATAAACGTCCCTAGATCTGATTTTCCCTCAAGAAAAAACGGAACATATCCATCTTTTCAAGATTTGAAATTCCCTAAGTAACAGTGGAACAAGTATGCCTCGTTTAAATCTTCCCTGAAGAACAGTGGAATGAATAAATGTCCCCAGATCTGATTTTCCCTCAAGAAGAAGCGGAACATATCCCTCGTTTCCAAGATTTGATCTTTCCTGAGTAACAATGGAACAAGTTTACATCGATTCAAAATGAATCAACATTTCTCGATCTGATCTACCCTAAAGAAACAAGTGGAATAGATTCCTTATCAGATTGCAAAGCACGAAGAAGAAACCGAACGAAAACGCGTTGTCTTTCATCTTTTCCATATTCTTGTTAACACAAGAATGGGCAAATAGGGTCAGCTGTCGACACCCATTTTCATCCGGAGACCCTTTTCTTTTATTTTTTATTATTTATTAATATTATTAATATCATTATATTATTATTATTATTATTTATTTTCACATGCCAGAATTACATGCCCAATCGGGCCCAAATATGCAACTGAAGCAGGCCCGAATCAACCCAATAGGCCCAAAACTAAGATGTAATATCCTAAAGAAGTAGGCTCAAACTAGTAATAGCCTATAAAGTTTAGGGTTTGAGAAACCCTAGCAACATCAAGCATCCATGCATCAACCGCAACCACTGAGGCATTCTAGAAACATCCACGCGTGCCCCCAATACGGTGACTCCTCAGATTCCAAGAGCCATTCCTCCACACGAATAACATACCACCAGCAGCCCCAAATCTATCCCCAACAACACTAAATCCGCTCCTCGTCAAATTCATGCGAAAAAAAGAAGAAAAATTGATGAGATGTAAAAGCACCTTTTTTTCTTCTCTTTCATTTTTAAGGAAAAATTTGTAACAAGGAAAAAATAAAAATCTGACAAGAAATTATGGAGAGAAGGCTTCTTTTTTTTACTCGGGTTATAAAACCTACAAACAACATGTAAAATGGGGGGATTTGGTTCGAAAATACAACAAAAAAATCCCAGATTCAAAAAGGAATACAACCATCAAGGTATGTTTTTACCTTTTGTGTCAGGCTCTTCTTTTTTTCTTTCTTTCAAAAACAAAAAAATAAAGTCTAAAAATGAACAAACTCTTTTTTACCTTAGTGGTCAAGCCCTCATCGGTGGAGGGTGGTCGTCGGAAAAGGGAAAGGAGACTTCCTTCAGGAGTCCTTGGTTGCCGAAAGTCCCAAAGGCTGAACCTATCACTACAAGAAAATATACCTTTAATGACACACGAACGATGAGACACGCTAATTTATGACTTGCAAAAAATGTGTGTCGTAAAAATGTCATGTTTCTTAAAATCTGAACGATTTATGACTTACAATAATGCGTGTCATATTTAATAGTCATAATCCAAAAAATTTAGCAAAAACACGGAGTACACTTTTCATTGTGTGTCATCTCTAAAAGTCATCTTTTAATTCGGGAACTATATATTTTAGCCTAAAATAAATAAAAAATAAACCCTTTCTAGTTTACCCAAATAAATAATAAATCGAATCCTTCAACTACGAAATCAATCCCTCAAACATTCATCGATTTGATCGAATTCAAACTTTTCAAAAGAAATATTAAAATTATTTATATTTCAGTGAAGAACAAGTCTCGGTTCCAACCTTGAAATAGGGAAGGATGGAATACCTGATTGGCTCAACAGTTCGTTGTGGTCCACAACTCTCAGCAGCGGCGACGACCGCATCCACCGCCACTCCCCTTCTCCTACGATCTCCTCCAATGCCATCTCCAAGCCAATTGTTCAGCCTCTGGTTCCCATGCCTCCTCCCGATGTGGCCTCGAGTCCTCAGTCCACTGCTACTTCCCCCAAATCTTAATCCAAAGGTCGAGTTGATAAAAATAGTGACGATACTAGCAATGATAATGACCAAAACACTAGCTCTTCCGGCAGTTCTCCGGATGATATCTCTCGCCAGGCTCAGCTTTTAACCGAGGTTTTTAATCGTTTCTCCATTTTTTACTATTTCTTTCTTTCTTTCTTTCTTTCTTTCTAATTCCCATCTTTTTCGTGTCAATTGTCAAAGAAGGTAGTAAATTTACTGGAATTGCGACAGATTGCGTCGCAAGGAATTCCTGAATGTGTAGGAATAAGGTCTATAGTATGGAAGGTGGTGTCTCTGTCTTTTCTGTTTGGTTGCTGAAAATTTTGAAATTTGTTGAGATTCCTATATTTTTAGTCTCTGAATTGAATGAATCATCAATTCCCATGCATTGAAAGTTGTTTTGCTTTTCTTTTTGGATTAATGTTGAGGTAGGGTTATTTGGTTGCTCTGGCAGTTATTATTAGGGTATCTACCACCAGATCGTATGCAGTGGTCGTATGAATTAGCTAAGCTAAGAAAGGGTCTGAGTACAAACAGTTTAAAGAAGAGCTATTGATGAATCATGTAAGTGTTTCTTTTTCCTTTTGCGTGTTAAAATAGTGTAATAGATGAATCCCTATAGGTAACAACTGCAATTTAGTTATAAAACCGTATAATTTAATCTCATATTTGATTTCATCATAGGCAAGTAAAATCAATAATGGTTACTGAAGAAATGTCTAAATGTTGACATAAATTTCTGAAATCTGACAATACGTACCAGTAGATGGAACTAAAGCGGCAAAATAATTTTGCCTATTAACGAACACATGCATTGTGAAATTTGAATTCATATACTTGGTCAGATTTTAGAAGTTTATGTCAACATTTAAACGATTTTTCATGAATACTGTTATCAGTAAAACTTGTTTACACTATACAAAGATTAAATTAACAATCCTATTTATTGAAAAAGACAAAAAACAATTCTCTAGTATGAGTAAAATTGATATTGGCATTGATGGAAAGCCGTCTATATGCTAAGATAGGCTTCTGAAATATGAAAATACATACTTGTAGATTAACTTCAGCAAATGGATTTCTTCTATTATAAAACAGTGGTTGTGTCAATTTTTGACTCATATGCTTTGTTAACTTTTAGAAGTTCATGTCAACATTTAGATGATTTTATACAAACATTGTTATAGATTTTGCTTGTTTATACCATACAAAGATTGAATTACACAATTATATTGTACAAGGGCTAAATTTCACTTTTAACTATAGTTTGACTATAGTACCAAGACTGTCTAGATACTTTAAATAAATATGTATTAATAAATACATTATAATGATTTCATACACTATGGGCAAGTATGATATTATAAGTTCCTTTGTTTACTGGCATGGTAAAATTTTAAAAACATTTTTAAGGTTATCTTGTGTGTTCGATCTCTTTCTCTATTTCTATGAGAGTTTTGGGTTTTTGAATGTTCTGTGGCTAGTCAGACAGAAATGGCAAGGAATTTGGAGAAGTCTGTTGTTCGTGACAATGACCATTCAGAATCTGAAAGCAGTGGTGTGCTTTCAAGATCACAGGTAACTTATGGAGAGCATCCTTTAAGCCTTGGAGAAAACAACATATGGAATCAATTATTTCAGGTATATTGTTAGGCTTATTTGAAAATCAGTTATTGGAACTATATTGCATCTGTGGTGTTTTCTTTTATGTTAAATGCTTTAAATAAAGACTGTGAACGCTAAGTTGAGCTTCCTCCCATTAATTTAGTTCATTTGTTTTTATTGGAGCCTAACTTCTAGTGCTTAGTTGACGTTAAGGATAGAAGAAAGAAAGAAGGATAACAACTATATGGACATAAGCGAAAAAACATTGAAGGGGTATTACACTTTGATGTAAAATCTACTGAATTATAATTAAAAGATTAAATAGTTTCTTGCACAATTGTGTTGCTGTTAGCATTAAAATATATATCCCATATATTATCTTTAGCTTTAATTTACTAAGAATAATCATATGTTTTATAATGTGTTATCTGATTTCTATGTTATTATTAGATCCTGATATTTGGTATTTATAATTGTCAGTGTTATATAGCATTATAGTAAGAAATCCAAGAAGTTGGACGAGGGGAAAACAATTCATGCTACACATACTAGTTTTTGGTCAATACTTAGTTGAGAGAACATGAACTGAGCATTACTAGTTTACAACTGTTTTTGTATACCAATTTATACATGAAAGTAGTGACGGAGAGTTCTGATTTTTCAATTATTAATTGAATATGTCACTTATTTTATTCTCTAGTCCTTAAAGTTTTCCTGATTTAGCAAGCATTTAGGAAGAGGTTTTTCCCCATTTGTTTGCTTAGTTTTCTTGCGATGTTAGTCATGTTGATGAGCCGAATTTTTTTTAAATGCCCGCTTTTAAGTTCTAGATAAAGATTAAGTGACTTTTTTTTGGGCTGGTGGTATTTCAAGGACTCGGAAATTATAGAACATATTGACCGAGATGTGAAACGCACTCATCCAAACATGAACTTCTTTTCCAGAAACTCGCAGCTTGCAAAGTCTAACCGGGTATGCATTTTTTTCTTGTGATTTTGATGTATAACCCTTTGGAATCATGTTTTGATATGAGAAACAAAGTCATTTCTGACTTATACCTTGCTCATTCAGGATACATTGAAGGACATATTAATTTTTTTGCCAAGTTAAATCCAGGTATAAGATATGTTCAAGGGATGAATAAAATCTTGGTACCTCTATTTTATGTATTCAGAAATGATCCCGATGAAGAAATGGAGGTAAAGATTTCATTGTCTTTCCTATCTAGTCTGTATTATTTGTTTTAATGTTTTTCTTCACGCAAAACTTGTTGGTGCAACCAAAAAATTGTTTTCTATTTCCAGAACCTTCCACTTCTTTCAGCTTTGAGATTTACATTTTGTTTACCGTTTGGTGTTCTTGTCAAACCTGTCTTTGCCCATTTCTATCTGCAACACTATTGCCACCAACTCTTACTTTTTTCTTGTCTCAAGCAACATGATAAAGAAAATTTTCATTTACTTAGTTGACACTTGCTTAAACTCTTTATTCTTCTTGAAACACCTATACTTAACGCATATAGAGACATGGGTTTGAACTTAGGAGATATCACCCTACAAGGTGTATCCAAATACTACTTGATTTTTTTTAAAATTTAACACACCTATTTCAGATACATATTCGCATGTGACATGACATCATATTTGAGTCTTGAGTAACAAACTGATGCATACAAGCTAGAAATTTTTATATTCTACAAAACTGATGCATACATTTCCGTATTGAACTCTTGCAGGCCGCTGCTGAAGCTGATTCATTCTTTTGTTTTGTTGAGTTGCTGAGTGGATTTGTGATCATTTTGCAAGTAACTTGACAACAGCAATGTTGGAATTTGTTCCATAATTACCCGGTTGTCACAATTTTTGAAAGAACATGATGAAGAGATTTGGCATCATCTAGAGATCACAACTAAAGTAAGATATCATTGCAAAATGCAAACATCTTGTTGTATTGTTTAGATTTTATCTTTTCATACATTTCTTGTCATCTCTGTATCTGGGTCATGCTTACCTATTACAACAACCTCACCTAGGGGGACAATTAAGCCAATTTGAACTGTAAAAGCTTGAGAGCTCTACTTGAAACTCCAGACCTCAAAGTTTGGCTTGAGCTTAATAAAGTTTCACGTTTAAAGCTTGATTCAAAATAAAAATTTATTTTCTCAAATTTTTCAATTAATCTTGTTTGTCTAGTAAAAGATAAGTTTAATCCGATGCTTTAACTTCAAACTCGGTTATTTATACTTAAGCTCGAGTTAGAATTTAGATTTTTCAATATTCATTAGAATAGTAGAATACTGAATTAGAAAAGCTTGGTTAGGCTTGCAAGATATTTGAGTCTAGCATTAGGATACTTGAATTCAACCGGCTTAGTGGCTCGAGCTTTTGATTAGACTATGACTGAGCCATATTATGTTTTTTCTTATAAGCCGAATTTGAATACCTTGTAAGTGCAAGTGTCTCATTTACCCTCGTAAGCCTCGGCTCCTCTATAATTCCAGTCCCCTTCCTCCCTTGTCATTTCTTGGCGTAGTAATTATTTCAGTCTAATGTTAACTGCTGTGAATAAATATCACATGTCAACCCCCATTTTTATGCTTTAGGTGGATTACTCTGCTACAGATCAAATTTCAAACACGACTAGAACCATTTATCATGCTAATAAGGTTAGAGCAAAAGGGGGAGGGGAATTAAAATTGCAAGAATTAATACAACTATCATATGGACTTGAAGTAGGATGTTATTCTAAACAAATTAATGCAAGTATTGTTAGCAAGACTGAAAACTGTGAATTCGTGCCATGATAATGTATATAATTTATATGGGAAGTTTTACTAATTAAATGTGTAAAATTTATTTTTACATATGCTTCAAAGAATGCATATGTAAAATTGGTCATTTTAGTACTCTTTGATTGTTATATACTTCACTTTAAATAAGTATAAATTATATATTTATTTCATATTTTTTACTTAGGTTGGCGATGGGAAGGAAGAATACATGATGATAGTGATGATATTCGCAAAGAATGGGTATCTTATGTGCCAAACTTTATTATGCCGTGATATTTTGTATCGACATATGATTACAATATTTTTTATAACTTAATGTTAATATATTATACACAAATGGATTGCTTATATATAATATATATATATATTCAGTATTATGAGGCATTAAATGTGATTTAGTTTGATTATTTGTCAATCTACAATATATATGTATATATATATATATAATTTACGACATACAATCACGACACACGAATGTGTGCCATCTTTTTTAATGATGTGTGCTTCAATGACACGCAATGCAAGTCGTAAATGTAAGTCATAAATGCGTGTCATCTTCATTTATGACGGGGCTTCAATGATGCTCAATGCACGTCATAAATGTGCGTCATAAATGCGTGTCATAAATGCCTGTCATAAATGTGCGTCATAGATTTATGACACACAATTGCGTGTCATCAAAGATTTATGACGGTGACTTCAATGATGCGCATTTGTGTGTCATCTGCACCCATAGATGATGTGCAATGTGCGTCATTAAAGGGGTTTTTTCTAGTAGTGTATCGACCGTTTTGGGGCCCTTGTTTAGTTTAGAGGTATTTTGGGTTTAGGTTTAAGGTTAAAGGCGAGAGCTTTTTTAGGTAGGTTTAACGTCAGTGGTGGTCGAGGGGTAAAATGCCGCCGACATACGACGATGTTGGTTCTTTTTCGGTTCGGTCAAGAGTTCTTTTAGAGGGGCTTGGTTCTTTTGGGGCTTTTGGGTTCCAATAGTGGCTAGGTAGAAAAGGGGGCCTTATGAGGTTTTCAGAGTAAGATTTGGCAACTGATGTACGGTGGTCAACTGATTTTGTAGAATTTTTAGGAGAACTAGCGAAAGATAACGTAGAGAGGATTTGAGAAAAAATAAAAAAATAAAAGAGAGGCTAAGGTTTCCTCTTTACCCAAAATAGCTAAAATGTGGAATTTATAAGTAAAAAAATAGGAAAATCACGCATAACCCCCTCCTTTTTTGCTTTGTTTTTACAAGCTAGTCACCAAACCCCTACATTTTTTATTATTTTATTTTCCTCACTTAATTTTCATTACTTTCAATTTGCCACTAATATGTTATATTCCATGTTTTATCTGTTCCGATTTTAGCCCTTTATTTTCGCTTCTTTTAATTTGACTAATAACATACTAACATTTTATTTTATTGTTCATACTAACATACTAACATTTTATTTTATTGTTCATACTAACATACTAACATTTTATTTTATTGTTCATACTAACATACTAACATTTTATTTTATTGTTCATACTAACATACTAACATTTTATTTCATTGTTCATACTAACATACTAACATTTTTTTCATTGTTCATACTAACATATTAACATTTTATTTTATTGTTCGTACTAACAGACTAACATTTTATTTTATTCTTTATACTAACTTACTAACGTTTTATTTATTTGTTCAACCTAACTCACTAACCCTCTAATATTTGAACATTCAACGACCTTACGGTGACCCGCCCTAGGGTACGACTCGCATTATTTATGATCCAGGATAAAATTTTGATTAAAATGATCCCCTCTAACTTTTAAATTCAGTGTTTAATATCTATGTTTTTATTATTATTATTTACTATGTTTTATTCCATCGCTTTAATTTTCAGTTTTTATTTTCTGTTCCTTTAATTTCCTGTATTTTATTTTAGTCCTTTAATTTCCAACATTTATTTTTCTATGTTCTCATTTTATGTATTTTACTTTGCACTTCATTTTATTTTAGCCACCCATATTGCTCATGATTCATTTGTTTCCAGCACCTACATTTTTTATTATTTATTTTTGGTAGCATTGTTTATTTCGTTTTTTGTTGTTGTCTCATGCTTTAAATTCTGGACGTAAATTCACAAAATATTCATATTAGTCCCTCATTTATGCCATTAAAGAACAAAAGATGGATTTATATTTTAGACTTATTAAACATATGCATTTTCTCTAGAAAAATTGAACAAATATGATCTTGTATGGGAGATTCATGTAAACGCGCCTTAACTAACAAAGAATGTGTTTTCAATAATTAACCATACAAAAATAATTTTCTTTTTACTCCAATGATTTCTTCATTTCATTCACTCTTTTTATTTTTATATTAAATATAATTTAAGAAAAACATGGTAATGATCTTTGTTATGGAAAATCTATGAAAATACGCCTTAACTAGCAAGGAATGTGTTTTTTGAAGGTGGTCAGTATGATGTAATACCTTTTTCAAAATTTTCTTTCTAATATGATCATAATTTAAATACATATTCAAATTTGCTAATTTCAATATTCAGATGACGTATAATCGCTTATGTACAGATTTGGGCGTTGTGGGGTGCTAATTCTCTCTCACGTGTAATCGACTCCCGTACCCTTTTCAAAACAAGTTTCTAGTTAAATGCATATCACTTTTTTTTATGTATTCGACCTACCTTACCCAAAGGTCGATGGTGACTCCTAATTTGTTTATTTATGTCTTTATTTAAAAAATCAATATTTTCTAAATTTAAGTTGGATCGCTTCCCGCCATAGCGCTAAAAAACTTAAGGAACACAAATTAATATCAACAATTCAGCATGATTAATTGACGATGAATGATTTTAATAAGAATTTATTTCAAAATTTCAATTAATATAATTAATAGATTAATTATTTGAATTAAAGAATAACATTAATAAAGAATAATTAAAGGTTAATTTCATTTTATTTTACAAAAAGAATGGAACTGCATTCTTATTATGGAGACTTCTAGATGTTTGATTTCCTGCTTTAGCATGCAAGAAACATAAGAGATGCATTAAAGACGTTGCACTTTTTGAGCATGAAAATTTTATTTTATGGATATGTATTCTTCATTATCTGTTTCTATCCCAAAATAGCACTTGATTATTGCCCACATGTTTCAATTCAAAAATTATGATTGCTGGAACACGAACTTCCTAGGGAATAGGGATTATCTTCTTTATCTGTCTAGAGGCAAATGGAATTCTGTGATAATCCTGAACAAATACATTTTAAAACTTTGTTCCCAATTCCCCTCATCTTTGATGTATGTTTGTGACTTTGTGATGTTTTCCATAACAATAGGAAAGTTTATTACATTTAAGCTTTAGGATTCATCTCATTTAATTTCCTTTAGGTATCACATGTTATGCTTTATCTTCTGTTATTTCATCTTGCCAAGGGCCCTAATCTTTTCACCTAATATCATCCAATAGTCCAAAGGTGGATGTGCTTTATTTTCAATACGTAGCAATTAATGGGATAGATCAATGCTTTCATATTCATGATCTACTTGAATTTAGCTACCCACCAAACCGTACCTTGCAGAATTTGTTGGCTAATTTACTGACTGCATTAATTTCATTCTTCGGAGCCCAGTGACTATGTCTTAAGATTCTTTTCTTTGTTCTATTTATTTATATATTGATCAGTGAAAAAGCACACTTTGCATTGTGATTCTTGATTGAAGAAAGGTATCATTTCATTTGTTAGGATATATTTTTGACATAAACTTAAAGAAAAAAATAAGTTTTTTGTTGGTGTCCATCATTAAATTCTTTTTAGAAATTATACTTTAGAATTTTGTGTAGTATTTATAAGATATTAGTGTATAATTGTCCTTATATCATATCCTGCCTTTACGTTTTGCTACCCTTTCCCCCTTCAGGTACCTTATTCCCCTATGAATTATATTGGGTCCAATATGATTAAATGATGTTCCATGAATCTAATTGCTTATCAGAGGCCAAATATCCTCTGTTCTCTCACCCTCAAGAACACAACTGCATTTAGGGGTGAGCCTTCGATTGAGTCCAGTAAAAAAATTTCGAATTATTCGCAGTGACGGAGCCATGTAGGCCTCGGGGGCCACTACCCCAAATTTTTTACCATTAAAAATATGGATAATTACCAATTTAGACCTTTAAATTTTGACTTCTTTTGATTTTGCCCCCCATTTTCTATTATTAATTATACTTTGCCCCCTTAACTAAAATCCTGGCTCCATCCTTGATTAATCGAGTTGACGAGACGTATTTTATAACTTGAAATTTTTTCAAGTCGAATCGAGTTATTTGAGTTTCTATAGTAATTTTATTATAATTATTTATAGTATTATGACAATGATTTATTTCAATTTTTTGACTTTATATAACCATATATATATATATATATATATATATATATATATATATATATTATTTCATATTATAATGTTATTTAATATATCAAATACAATCTAAAATTATGAAATATATTTTGAGGGTAAAATATTGATGAGAGTATAAATGAATCAAGGAATTGATGAGAATAAAGAATTTGTAAACAATTGTAGTCAAAAGACCAAATTGAATAAAATGCAAAGTTAAGGCACTAAATAAAAAAAGAGAATACATCTTTAGTAAAAAAAATAACAATTGAAGTTACATAGGTATTCTGTTGTGATATATGAGCATGTGGTTTAAATTTGATAAAAAAATGAACTTAAAATAAATGATAAATGGAAGGACTAAGGAGATAATGAAAAATTAAATGACTAAATTGAAAAAAAAAAGTATCAAAAAGAGGAACTGAAAGTACACATTCTACTCTAGTTTAGAAGCATGTGGCTCAAATTTGATAAAAAAATGAACTTAAAATAAATGACGAATTGAAGAAATAAGAGATTATGAAAATTTTAAAGACTAAATTGAAAAATAAAAAATTTGTTATCAAAAAGAAGAATTGAAAGTATACATATGTTCTAATATGGTTTAGGAGCATGTGGTTCAAATTTGGTAAAAAAATGAACTTAAAATAAAGGAGGAATTAAAGAAATAATGAAATCATAGACTAAATCATAAAACTATCAAAATACTTAAATTAAATTTTTGATTTTTTGAATAATTCAAAAATTCGAAATTTACTCATCTCTTATCAGCATAATGTAGGTCTCGGGTTTGAGAACAACTGATCATCTCTGGTATTCTTTTTGTGGTATTTTCACTATAATTTACTACCGTCTTTGTTGATACTCTTATTGGGTTAACAGAAGCGGTTAAAAACTGGCGAAAGGAGAAACTAAAAGAAGCCAAAAAGTTGGCCCTTGGAGGGGAGGGGTTGAATTCAACCCTTGTGATAGAGGAAGCAAGTAAGTCGTAATTTGAAGGTGGAATATTTCAGTGTTTTTGTTCATTATTGAGATAAAAATGCTTTACCCTTGTCGCCTAATGTTAACTTACCAGTCTGACATACCATATTTGTAGGGATGTTATTAAAAGCCTTGGATTCCAATTGGGTGCGCTGTCAGAAGAAATTGGTCTTTGGATACCCACTGAAATCAATAATCCAGAACATGATGATAAGCCTGAGGGAGTGGAACATACAGGTAGTTCAATTTTTTCAGTTGATCAAAGCCATCTCTCACTCTCTTTAGGACAGCATGGCAGACTAGAATCAATATTTATACAGGTTTTAGGAATATTGATTTGAGGGTAGAAACTGAGTTAATGAAAATTCGTTGTTTAGAGATGTATGCCACTAAGGTGTTACGCTTTTGTACTGCATAATATGAGGAACAAATTTTAGCTGGGAGGCCCCTTCCACGAGAATGCCATGCTGAACTTCATACGGATTACGACGGTGATGCTGTCAGATGGGGTCTTACCCACCACAAAGAAAGTGCTGCTGATTGGTGCCAGGCTTGCTTAGCTAGAGGCGAAAAATGCAAAGCCTGGTGACAAGAGATGCAACATATGGGTTTATTGTCCATCAGAGACTGGTTGCTATTCCCCAGATAAATACCAACACAAGCACATGGGGTGCTGGGTGAAATTCGTAAGTGCCCTTTTTGTATCCATTAAGTTGGCATTTTCATTCTACACTGACTACAACTCGAAGCTAATTAAATTGAAATAATTATGCAGTCAGAGAAGCCCAGACTGAACTTTAAGGACAGATATTCTGAAGCATATCGTGAGGCACACCCAAAGGTCCCTGTTATGGTTCCTTGGGTATCAGGTATTATTAGTGGTTGACTGGATTCTGATCAACAAGAGACCGACAATGGGCAGCCGAATCCAGATGCAGCGGACTCTAATTCTACCGAATTTTATGATACCCCGTTTATCTCAGGCAAATAGACCTATGCTTTTGACAATATAATGTCTTTTTGGTTCCGGAAGATGGTGGTCTTCTACCGAAATATTACCCTTAGACTCAATAATTACATGTCAGTTACCTCTCCCTAATATTACCGATTCAACGCATTTTCTGTCATGGTGGCAATAAAACGCGGATCATCAGTCTTGTCTTCGTAGGTTTCTGTCCAAGTTGGTGTCACGTAGGAAAGACGTGGATGGTCATCCACGCCTTTGCTGAACATCTGACACAATCCGCGCCTTCCATTATGCAGGTTGAATTATTTTGTACTCCATTATTACAAGAATCTGAAAATTCGATTTTTTAATGATCCTCTCCCCTATAAATAACCTCTATGAATACAAACATCACTATACTAAAATTACTTGTTTATTCTAGGGGAAGGCATTCAACTGCCAATTTCTTTGACCTGAATATGGAGATGCCCTCAACGCAACAATTTGTGCAGTACCCATTTGACACGATGCCTTCAAGTTCTAGGGGGAGGCATTCAACTGCGAGCTTCTTCGACCTTAATGTGGAGATGCCTTCAAGTTTAAGGGAAGACATTCAACTACCAGCTTGTTCGACCTAAATGTCAGCATCGTGGAGGAACCATAATCTCTACCAGAAGAACCTCTTCGTGAGCCAGGTGCGGATGGTGCTAAGACTAGACTATTTGTTCAACCAGAATCACTACAATTCAACATGGACTCCGAGATGATATAGATGAAGTTCCCACAAATACGGTATACACCGAACCTATATCACACATGTATGAAGCTAACTATGGTGCAATGTACTGGTCATAATTTTAGGATATGCCTAATGTTAGTAAATACGGATTTAACTCATAAGTTAATGATGATTACTTATATAAAGGAATGGAGTTTCCATCCAAAGAAGAAGAGATGATGGAAATTAAAAAGTACAACAATCGTAATTTTGTTTAGTCAAGAGTTAATCGTTCCACCACTGAAAAGTATGTCTGTATGCAACACCCCCAACCCGTACCCGACCCGAATACGAGTCCGAGATGTCACATTGCCTTTTTAAAACGATATTCTTACGAAATAACAGATTATTTGAACCTATTTTAAGAAAATATGATAATATACTATTAAATAATGTTTGTTATAAAATTTTGAGGCAAAATGTATTTATGAACAGTAAAATACGGTATGAACAATACCGTGAAATCAAATTTTTCCAGATTGCAAACAGGGAACCGATTCCCTGCTACAGGGTACCGATTCCCCTGCTACAGTACTTCCGTAAAACGTACATAAAACTCGTAAAAATTTAACCGTTCATTACTATACGTTTACATTTACATAATTACAATTAAAACATTAGAAAAGTCGATCAGAGCGTTCGTACTAAAAGGTTTCTTACATGCCAACATACTATATACAATCAAAATACATTCTTTGTTGTCTACTTCTGATTTGATCTTCTAGCAGTGTTGTTATTCTTGCCACTCCTATTTCTGCTATTCTTGATTCCTGGTACCTACGTGTAAATCACTTACACGTTAAGTCATAGACTTAGTGAGGCATAATACTAACAACAATGAAATATAATGATGATGCCATAATAAGATAAAATGTAATGAAATCCCATATACAATCCACGTAAGCTGCATAACAATGTATCTTACCAATAATCTCATCAAGTTAACCATCATGAATTCATATTAATAAATTCAATAGATTCAATAGCCTATGATACAATACTGAGAACCCGAGGTATGTGAGTACTGTGAGGTTGTGCACTATGCTGTCACCACAGCTCGTATAAATTTACACCGAAGTGCCACGTAGAATTTGTCCTGAAGGACCACGTAGAAATGCACCGTAGTGCCATGTAAGATTGTCCATAAGGACCACATAGAAATTCCTTAAGAATCATATACATATACCAAGGATCAACTAGGTGTCTCAAAGACCTCATACATGTTCCAAAGAATACATATATGTCCCGAAGAACCACGTAGAATTATCCTGAAGGACCGCGTAGACCCTCTACTCTTGGAATGCCAACTATACCTATAGTTCTCATCTACATAACATGGGCTTTCACAATTCACATAGTTTATATCACGTAGACATATCATTTCCATACCTTTTTCTCATAGACATATCATTTTCCATACCTTTATCACATAGCTCATATAACTTTTCCGCATATTCATGTCACATAATGCATATAATATGAATTCATGTCATGTATCATAATATGAAATGTGATCATGTATCAAAATATTGAATCTAGACTTATCACAAGTCTAGAACTGATTATAATACTATATTCATGCTATGCATATGCACTCACCTATATCTCTTTGCCTTTTCCTCGATCGATTTTACTTGTCACTTGTTCCGGAACTCGTTTAGGCTCGATATCTATAAACATAATTTCGAGACAATTATCAAAAGCATAAACCTTATAACTTGATAGTAATAGCTTAAACGAATTAATGAACCAAACTTCAATTTTTCATTTAGGGGATATCGATACCCTCCCCATAGAGAATCGGTTCCCCATGCATAATTTGTAAAAACCTAGAATTTATTATTCAAACCCGAAAATCATCACTTCATCACTGAATTTCCTCATACAAAACTCCTTTCATAGCTGTCCGCGTATGTGAGTACTATAAAATATACACAAATAATGTGCAAGTATACACAATCGCTCAAGTAATACAATGATGAGTGAGTATTGTCTCCACATGGATTGGGTGAAATTATAAAAGTCTATCCAAAGCTAAGCAGTAATCTATCTAAGTATAGTTAGTCTTTATATACACAAATGTCACGGCAAATAAAAATGTGTATGCTGATGGATGTAGATGGATGGTCTGATGGTGTAGCAGATGGAAATATAGTGGCAAGATAAGATATTTAGTGTTGAAAATGGTGTAATGTCGAGGCAATGGAAGATGGTAAATAAACAGCAAATAAAATGAAAAGAAATAATCCTCACGTGACAAGCTTCCAACGGAATGAATGATAGGGATTGATTTAAGGATGATAAACTTATTTCTCAGGCATATTTAAGCTATCTAATCCTTACTTGCTCGATAGGACTTTCCTAAAATGTTCTCAAAATAACCTAACAGAATAGGATGCCAAGGCATCTGCTCTCACTCAACGATATTGGTCAGCCTACCCTATTGATAAAGACACTCTTTTTAGTCGTTGAAATCATATCTAGTCTCTCCTGAGATCTAAGGGATTATGTTATAATATCCCTAGGCGGGTTCAAAGCCCCTTGAAAATATTATAACCCATTGCTTATGAGGATATTGTCTTACGGTTCTGTTGAATACTTACAAGTATTTTTAGCTTAGGTTTCTCCCGAATACCTAAACTTCATCTAAGAAATGGATATTTCTATGCCTATTACAAGCCTAGATGGTGAAACATTCATAAGCAAAGCAAATAAAGAACCAAAATAAACTTAAATATATCATTAAAATAAAGTCTAAATATCCATTAACCAACCACCACCAAATAAGTTAGTTCATGGTGGGGTGGGTTCGAAATATCCAAACAAAAGTCATGTAAATATTTATTCCAACAAACCACAAATAAATAGAAAAATAGTAGCAAAAAGGAAGTGAGAAGTAGCCTTCGACGTGCCACCAGAGGTCTCCTTGGCCACCACAAATCACCTTAGTTCGCTAGCTCCTCTCGGCACCTAGCTCGCCACTCCTTGGATGCTTAATCAATGGAGGAAAACCCATGGAAGAAGAAAAGGAAAGGAAATATAAATCTTATTTTTCTACTCTATGCGTGTGCCTCTTCTTCACGTGTTGTGTATTGTCTCCCTTGAGGTGTAATATATAATAAAAATATTTTCACAAAGCATCAAGCCTAGAGTGAGTTCTATCATTCTTAACAGTCATTTACATTCAGATTCTAGCCTAACAAGATCATCATCATCGGGTATCCTCAAAACATTCTATCTAACTATCCTACAATTTACTGATGCCATGTCATAATACTACGCTAATGCTATCATGCATATGTCCTACTAAGAACACTACCTACCCCAAACTTAAGGGAAGCATTGTCCTCAATGCTTAAAGAGAACTAAACTAAATATAAACTAAATGCCATGCAATGAAATGCAAACTAAATGAAAATGAATGCAAGTGAGGTACCTCAATGTTTGCGTGGTGGTGTTGCCTTGGAGGTGCTAGCAGCTCATCGTCTAGTGCGCTTGCGAAGGGGTGCTGGGCTGGACTCTGAAGAAGTAGAGTAATAATGTGCAATATTCTTACGTCCAGCCGTGGTCTTGGTGCGTCGACCACTACGTGGTGTAGGAGTCGGGTCATCATCTGGAGGATCGACTGCATCTTGCTCGGGCTCTGGAGATGCCTCGACATTGAATGCCGACAGAATTTCGTCTAAAAGCCAGGGAAATTCGTTGACCGTGGGGAATAATTTCTTGAAACATCGATTCCACCACAGTATCTCTATACTTCACATATCCAAAGAAATTACGGATGTCACCGTGTAAAGCATGCAGATGAGTCTGAGTCTACATCACAGCTTCTCGAGAGCAAGTAACTTTGCCTCGGTATTAGTTCCTGTAGATTACTCATGAACAGGCTTTTAGATTTGGGATTTTTAATTCCCAACAGCAGTGGTAGTCTGGCCCTAGTTATGCTCGATAATCCAGGTAAAATTTCATCAAAAGCATTTTCCTTGACTTTTTTCTTACGACACAAAGCAGTAATTAAGTTAGGAAACACCAAAGCACTTGCCTTTTTACTCAAACAGTCGTTAACTTGCTGAACAATAATGCGACCAACATCAATATGACGGGATACAATTATCGAATATAAGAGCAGTAAGCGTGAAAGTGATACCGTCGTATTGTGAGAAGTAGCATGAGTTTGTGCTTAAGGAAGTGATTCCATAACTTAGCGCGCTGCTAAAGACGCTCTCTGTTGACTGAGTATCTACTTGTTTGGCGCCCATTCCACTCAGTGTTTTCGAAGCATAAGTCCTCAAGGATTTCATCGTAGGTGGTGCTATCGGCTTCATCCTCGAACTGGGCATGTCGGTCCACCACATCCTGCAAATGATAATATTGATTAATCGCAGTGGGTGTAAAACGAATTTGTTTACCTCGCATGAAAATGGCATGTTGGTTTGGCTTGGAAATATTTGCGTAAAATTCCTTAACCAACGAGGCATTCACTGAACCCGAATGGCGTGTGAACTTCTTCCACTTGAACGGCGTAACAATGTCCATTACGTCGAGTCCCAATCCACCATCAGTCTCTTGGTAAAAATGAAACCTAACTCAAAGAAGAGTTTTCAGTTATTGAAGTTTTGGAACCGAGCCTTGGCCTCCTCGTTCTCAAAATGTTGGAACTTGGAACCTTCGGGTGCAGCCGGTCTTGTGCGCACCATTTTCAACAGTTGTGAAGTAAGAAAATTGGAAAAGGAAGTAGTTTCAAAAGCTTTGTGAAGTTTCGGCTATGGATAAAGAGTGAAGAAGATGAAGAATATGAGAGATAAAAAGTAAAAGTTAAAAATGAAATAGAAAAGTTAAGGATGAAAGAGAAAAGAAAAAGTTAAAAGTTTAAGAGGGAAAAGGGTTGATAGGACAGTTAAGAGAGAAATTAGTGGGTGGGGGGCTATGCGTGTATGGGGAAGGAAAAACTGCCAAAAGAAATGATGATGATGGGATAAAACTGTGGAGAGAGAAAAGAAATGTCAGAAATAAAATAAATTAAAAAGAAATAAAATCAAAGAATATCTCTCCCATTAATGCGCTGTCCTTTCCTCCATTTGGGTAACCGCTCCCTGCACAGTTTACATTAATGTGGTCCCTACAAATCATATAAAAATTAATTACAAAATAAAATAAAATAAAATAAAAGCTTAAATTTTAAATTTTATTTATGCACAGACACAAATTCAATGTTGTGGCATTGAATTTTGGTTTTCCTCTGGGCACGCTTCAGCATCGTGCAGGCGTAACACGTCCTTGTTGTGCGGTGGTGAAACTCCATTGTAGGCTTTCAGACGCTGGCCATTGACCTTGAAGATCGTCCCATTGTCTATTCTCTTGATGTCAACAACTCCATGGGGGTAGACATAATGCACCTCAAATGGCCCTTACCATCGAGATTTAAGCTTCCCAGGAAAGAGTTTAAGTTTGGAGTTGTAAAGCAAAACTTGTTGCCCCACATGAAAATGCCATGGCATCAGTTTCTGGTCATGCACTTCTTGGTTTTCTCCATATAAATCTAGCATTCTCATATGCTTGTGCTCTAAACTCTTCCATTTCATTAAGCTCCAGTAATCTTTGCTCCCCAGCTAGTTGAGCATCAAAATTCAATCGCTTGATGGCCCAATACGCCTTATGTTCAAGTTCAACCGGGAGATGACAAGCTTTTCCATACACTAGCTTGAATGGTGACATTCCCAAGGTAGTTTTGAATGTTATTCTATACGTCCAAAGTGCTTTATCCAACTTTGGCGACCAATCCTTTCGCCTTGGGTTCACCACTTTCTCTAAAATCTGCTTGATCTCTCGATTGGATATCTCTGCTTGGCCATTCGTCTGCGGATGATATACAGTGGAAATCTTGTGTCGAACTCCATATCTCTTCAATGCCTTGGCAATACACTTGTTATCAAAGTGGGTTCCTTCATTACTAATAATAGCACGAGGTACTCCAAACCGAGTGAAAATATACTTGTGCAAAAACTTGAGTACAGTCTTGGAGTCATTCCTTGATGTTGCTATTGCTTCCACCCACTTTGACACATAATCAACAATAAGCAAGATATATAATTTTCCTTCAGAAGATGGGAATGGCCTCATGAAATCGATGCCACATACGTCAAACAACTCTATCTCCAAGATATTTTGCAGTGGCATTTCATGTCGTTTGGATATGTTTCCAGTCTGTTGGCATCGATCACAAGCTTTGTAAAATACTTGGGCATCTCTAAATAGAGTTGGCCAGTAAAAGCCTGATTGCAGGACTTAGCAGCAGTCTTTGCTCCACCAAAATGGCCTCCACATGGGGCCGAATGACAATGGTACAAAATATCACGTTGCTTCTTTTCAGGTACACATCGTCTAATGAGTTGATCGGCACAATGCTTGAACAAATATGGCTCATCCCAAAAATAGTGCTTTGCATCGTGCTTGAACTTCTTCTTAGCCTGACTATCTAAATCAAAAGGCAGAATTCTAGTAACAAGAAAATTAATAAGGTCAGCGTACCACGAATTGCCGCGGCATATAAAAGTTTCTCATAAGGAAATTCCTCTTGGTTATCTACAGCGTCATGGCATTCAGAATTTTTCTCTAGCCTAGATAAGTGATCAGCAACTTGATTTTCAATTCCTTTTCTATCTACCACTTCTAAGTCAAATTCTTGCAAAAGTAAGATCCACACTAATAAGTCTAGGCTTGGCATCCTTTTTGTTCACTAAGTATTTTATAGCCAATGATCAGTGTGAACAATGACTTTAGTGCCTATTAGGTAAGGTCTAAATTTATCAAAAGCAAATACCACAGCAAGTAATTCTTTCTCAGTGGTGTTGTAGTTCAATTGTGATTCATTTAAAGTGCTACAAGAGTAATAAATAACATGAAAAATTTTACCTCGGTGTTACCCCAAAATAGCTCCTACGGCATAATCGCTCGCATCACACATCAGCTCAAATTGTGATGTCCAATCGGGAGGAACTACAATGGGTGCCGAGATCAGTGGTCGTTTCAGCTCAGTGAATGCGCCGAGGCATAACTCGTCAAACACAAAGGGTTGGTTTTGTTGAAGCAATGTGCACAAGGGCTTAGAAATCTTGGAGAAGTCTTTGATAAACGTTCTATAAAATCTCGCATGTCCAAGAAAACTTCTTATACCCATGACCAAAGTTGGTGGTGGCAACTTTTCAATTACTTCAATCTTCGCCTTGTCCACCTCAATACCCTTGTGTGAAATTTTGTGGCCTAATACAATGCCTTCAGTCACCATGAAATGACATTTTCCCAATTTAAGACCAATTCAGCCTCTTCGCATCTTTTGAGAACTTTTACTAAATTGCCGAGGCATCGTTCAAAATTATCCCACAAACATAAAAATTGTCCATGAAGATCTCCTGAAAATCCTCAACCATGTCTGAAAATATGGCTTGCATACAGCGTTGAAACGTTGTCGGGGCATTACAGAGTCCAAAAGGCATCATCCTAAAGGCAAAAGTTCCATAGGACAAGTGAATGTAGTCTTTTCTTGGTCCTCTGGTGCGATGGCAATTTGATTGTACCCCGAATACCCATCCAAAAAGCAATAGAATGCTTTGCGGCCAATCAATCCAACATTTGGTCGATGAAAGGTAGAGGAAAATGGTCATTGTTCGTAGCTTTGTTGAGCTTTCTATAGTCCATACATATCCTCCATCAGCAACATTGCAGTGGGTAATAGCTCATTATCCTCATTAGTAACCACAATCGTGCCTCCTTTCTTCAAAACACACTGATAGGGCTCACCCATGAGCTATTGGAGATAGGGTAAATCACTCAAGCATCAAGCCATTTTAGAATTTCTTTCATCATTTTTTTTATAACAGGGTTGAGTCTTCGTTGTGGTTCAATTGAATTGCCGTGGCAATCTTCAAGCAGAATCTTGTGCATGCAGATCGTGGACTAATGCCTTTCAAGTCGGCCATAGTCCAACCAATTACTTTCTTATGCTGCATCAAAACACTTCACAAATTTGCTCTTGATTAGCAGTAAGGTTAGCATAAATAATCACCGTAAAGTCTCATCGCTACCTAAGTAAACATATTTAAGATGCCCTGGCAAAGTTTTAAGTTCTAAAGTAGGTGCATGCAATAATGAAGGCTTAGGATAAATAAATTCATTAAAATTCAGAGGTTCAAAATTCATACTTGATCTAACTTGTAGTAAGCTAGATTGCTCCTCCAAAATTGAAAAGTTGTCAGACTCCACTAAGCTTTCATCATCCACCCAATAATTATTTTCTGCTAGTTGAATGGAATTGTTCTGGCAAAGATGTTTAGTCTCTTCTTCAATCACTAAGTTCAATTCAGAAATGCCTTGGCATTCTTTAGTGTCATCTACATATTTGAGCGTGCAAAACACAATGACAGTCACACACTGATCAACCACTCTCATGGCGAGTTCACCTTTTTCACAGTCTATCAATATACGTCCAGTGGCTAGGAAAGGTCTTCCCAGAATGATTGGTGCCTTGGCATCAATTTCACAGTCCAGAAGTAAGAGACGACTGGAAACACAAACTTGTCCACCCGTACTATAACATCCTCGACTCTCCCTTCAGGTTTCACATGGTATCTGTTGGCAAGTTGTAAAATAACCGAGGTGGGTCTTGCATCTCCTATGCCAAGCTTCAATAATATTGACTTTGGCATTCAGTTGACACTTGAACCAAGATCACATAGTGCCTTTCCAACAAAATTAGCTCCAATCGAACAAGGAATTATGAAGCTTCCGGATCATTTTGCTTTGGTGGCAACTTACTCAATGATGAACAAAATTCTGTTGTCATGGCAACAGTCTCTACTTTCCTTTTCTTGGTACAGATTTCCTTCAGAAATTTGGCATACATCGGCATCTGTTCAATAGCTTCCAAGAGAGGTACATTATTATGGAGCTGATCAAGAATGTCCACGAACTTCTTGAACTGAACTTCATCATTGTGCTTCTTTAATCTTAGTTTCCAAGTGGTTATAGTTATGACATAATAGTTTTTACCAATTTAGTCTATGATGTTAGTAATTAAATATTACTAGCTCTTCAAGTTTTTAGTTATGCAAATTGGGTTTCCAAATTATTAATTAGATTCTGTCGTAACCGGTTTTCATCCGGGCACGAATATTTTACTTGGCGGGAAAAATAATGTAGATAAAAAAATGATTTTTGATTTAAAAATATTTTGGGAGTCGCCATCGGCCTTTTGGGTCAGGTAGGTCGAATACCTAAAAATTATCTTTTAAAAGAGCTTTTAAGAAAACATCACTCAAAAGATAAATCGGTCTGCGTTTTAACCAAAATTGGTTCTTTTTAATAATAAAAAGGGATTCGTGGTCGGTTACGTTTAGGGAAGGATCAACACCCCTACAACGCCCAAAATTGGTACTTTATTAATTATAAATTGTCTCTATTATTGGAAATTTAAATATTCAAAAATATATTTAATTCATAATTCTTTTATTTCAAATTTATTAATATATTTTTAAGAAAATCTATTAATATATATAAGATATTTATTTATTTAGAAATATCAGAAAAAGGGCTTCTAGGTGTATCAAGACAGTTCTTTTATTAATATTAAATAAATAAATAATAAAACATTTATCTAAAAATAATTAAAATATTTATTTTAAAAATATCAAAAAATGGACATCCAGTTGTTTTAAGACTGCCCTTTCTTAACATTAAAAATAAATATTAAAATAAAACTAAAATAATATATATATAATTTAAAATATTTATGTACAAATAATATATATATAATTTATAATAATAAAATGTTTATTTAAAATATATCAGAAAATGGACATCTAGTTGCTTTAAGACTGCACTTTCTTAATATTGAAAATAAATATTATATATGGTATTTCATATAAGTATTAGTGAATAAAATATAAATAATGACAAACAAATATATAAATAAAGTACTAGTTTAAATATATTGAAAAATAAATTACAATATAGGAATAAAATAAAATTATATTAAATAATGACTAAAACGAAATAATTTAAAACTGTGGAATTAAATTATAAATTTAATGGTCAAAAATGAAAGTAATAATAATATTAGTATTTAAAATGTAAAATATCAAATTTTAAAGACCTAGTTCGTAATATTGTAAAAATACAATTGCTAATAGTATAATTAACCCTTAATTATTTAAATGATGATTAAAATAAAGTTTATTAAATTTAAAGGCTCTAACTCAAATAGATAATAAATCTAAGTGCTAATAAAATAATTCAGCCTTATTTAATTAATTCGGGTCAAAATATAAATTATGAAAATTAAAAGGGACTAATATGGTTATTTATCATAAATATATATATATATATATACATAGGTAGTGACTATAGTATAAATTAATTAAAATTCAAAGACCGAATTAAAATAATTAAAATTGCTTTTGGTGATTAAATTGCATAGATTATAAACTTTAGTGACTAAAATAAAAGTTTTTAAAACTTTAATGGCCGCGCGTATGATTTACCAATTTTACAAAATTACAGATATACCCCTTCCCAAAATGGCATCGTTTGGAAAGGGGTATTTATACCCGAATATGGCTGGCCCTACGGGCCATTCTCTCATTTCTTCCTTTCTCTTCTCTCTAACTGAGAGAGCTTAGAAGCTCTCTCGAATCTCTCTTATTTTCCCTCATCGGAGGGAAATCAGAAGACGACCGGTTTGTATCCGGCATCGACTACCGTTGTCGGCCACCGTTAATGGTGGCGAAAATTATATATCTACCTCAAATTGAAGCCCGAAATTCCCTAAATCCAAATCCGAGGACATTTTAGCTTAGATCACTACCAAAACGTGTAGATCTAAGGTTCTTTACCTTCGACCTTTCGGTTTCAAAGACGTACGGAGGCTCCGATGATAGCAGATCCTTGGTAAGTCTCTTTCCTATTCTCATTCTTTATTTGGCTGCTGTTGGGTATTGTTGTTGCTTGTTTTCTGTCGTGGTTGCTTGTCTCTTTTTTTCTGGTTTTGTCTCCTCTCTTCCTCTCTGTCTTTTTTTTATTTTCCAGGTGAGTCGAGGCTTTTATAGCCTCGACGAAATGCTCCTTGGACCGGTCACAGAAGGGTTTCTCGGTGAGTCACCATAGCTATGGTGGTGACTCACCATAGAGCTCGACGTGGGGCGATGACGAGGCGCTTCTGGAGGCTTCGATGGGACGTGGCAGAAGCTGGAATGTCGGCTTGGAGATAACAGAGGCGGCCGTAGTTCCTTTGGTCCAAGCGGCGGTTGGGACGTGGCAGCAAAGCTTCGGGAGTCTTTTGGAAGAGGGCGGCGGCAGCTGGAATGTCGTTTGGCTACAACAAAGGCGGCGACGTGGCCCTAGGGTGATGGTACCCTAGGGTTTCCTGCTTGGGATCATCTGGACCGTTGGATCATAGCCAGATCCAACGACTGTGATGCTGGCAGCTAACTGCTGAGATGAGAGAAACTCTAGAGTTTAGGGTTACTGTTGGGTCTCTACTTGGGTCTGGAATTGTAACTGGGCCTCCAGATTTGTAAAATGGGCCACCAGGATCTGGTTGTAAAAAGCCTTCGGGTCTTGTAATTTTTATTAAATAATAATAATAATAATAATAATAATAATAATAATAATAATAATAATAATAATTTTAATTTTAATAATAATAATAATAAAACGAAATGAAAAAACTAGTGTTTACAGCTGCCCCTCTTTTCTCATTCTTGTTTCTCATTATTGTGTTAACAAGAATAGAGCAAAGACGAAAAAAATAATAATTTTTTCATTTAGCTTCTTTTGAGTAGGATGGAAATGTTAAAAACAACATGCACTGAAGGGCTTACGTATGACCATAAGGTTTTGAAAACATCAAAAAGCTCCCGAAGGCTTTTTGGAAACATCATGCACTGTAGGACTTACAGATGACCCTAAGGCTTTGAAAACATCAAAAGCTCCCGAAGGCTTTTTGGAAACATCATGCACTGTAGGACTTACAGATGACCCTAAGGCTTTGAAAACATCAAAAAGCTCCCGAAGGCTTTTTGGAAACATCATGCACTGTAGGACTTACAGATGACCCTAAGGTTTTGAAAACATCAAAAAGCTCCCGAAGGCTTTTTGGAAACATCATGCACTGCAGGACTTACAGGTGACCCTAAGGCTTTGAAAACATCAAAAATCTCCCGAAGGCTTTTTGGAAACATCATGCACTGTAGGACTTACAGATGACCCTAAGGCTTTGAAAACATCAAAAAGCTCCCGAAGGCTTTTTGGAAACATCATGCACTGTAGGACTTACATATGATCCTAAGGCTTTGAAAACATCAAAAAGCTCCCGAAGGCTTTTTGGAAACATCATGCACTGTAGGAATTACAGATGGCCCTAAGGCTTTGAAAACATCAAAAAAGCTCCCGAAAGCTTTTTGGAAACATCATGCACTGTAGGACTTACAGATGACCCTAAGGCTTTGAAAACATCAAAAAGCTCTCGAAGGCTTTTTGGAAACTTCATGCACTGTAGTACTTACAGATGACCCTAAGGCTTTGAAAACATCAAAAAAGCTCCCGAAGGCTTTTTGGAAACATCATGCACTGTAGGACTTACAGATGACCCTAAGGCTTTGAAAACATCAAAAAGTTCCCGAAGGCTTTTTGAAACATCATGCACTGTAGGACTTACAGATGACCCTAAGGCTTTGAAAACATCAAAAAGCTCCCGAAGGCTTTTTGGTAACATCATGCACTGTAGGACTTACAAATGTGGTAAATAGTTTACTAAGTAAAAAAAACTATGGAAATCGTTTTCTTACTTTTCAACAATTTCATTTTTAGAAAAGATTGAATGAGAAACTATGAAAATCATTTTCTCATTATTTTTTGAAATAACATGTTGATTGGGTAACATTCCCCAATCTCAAGATAATGCTCATTTTTGTGGATTACGTCCATCTATTCTTCAGATGTTTGCGTGATTCCTGTATTTGCGGTTTTGAATACCTTATTCTTGTAAGGTATTTTTTCCATGAATCTTCTTGTTCTTCTGAAGATCTCTAAAACTTCATGTTTGAATGCACTCAGATGTATCAATGTAATGCATTGTCTATTGTGTAAATGATATTCTTATGAATGCATGAATGTTGATGCAATCTTTATTTGACTTCAAAGTGGTGAACTTGGTCTTCCTTCACTTCATCATTTATTGCCAGGGTTACCTCTGGATATCAGTGTAGAAACTTATGCTATCAAGCTTACATTTATGCAGAATCATCTGATCAACTTGTATCTTTGTGTCTTCTTTGCTTCATTTAAGTCTCAGAAGAAATGTTTCATTTGTGGAACTCTTGCTGTAGTCAGAACTATGACTTTGATGCCCCATTTTATCTTTGATAACATCGGCTTTCTTTGCTTGGACTTGTGTAGAGATCCCATAAATCTTTCATCTTTGAAAAGAGAATCTATCATCTTTAAAAAGAGAATATATCATCGTTGAAGAGAGAATCTATCATCTTTGAAAAATGTAGATGTAAATATGCCAAATTCAGCAGGGAAACGTCTGTTCTCATTTGACTCTTGAAACACATCATAAGGAGAATTTATGCTAATTCCTTTCATGTCTCCACATATAATTAGATCTCGAACAAGGCAACTTGGACCATATCATATCGAGATGCTTAACAACAACATGTCGTTTAACCATAGTTGGCTCCACTAGTTTCTTGTTGTTAAAATTTCAGCTCTCCTTCTGTGGAAAGAAATCTTCATCATATCTCATTTCTAATCTTGGGGTTGAAGAAAACAGACTTCATCTTGGATCAATAGATGGAAACCATATGATCACAACATTGGTTCAACACCATAATCATTGGTTCATAAAACATTTGACAACACATTCTTCATCTCCTGTGGCTTCTGCTCGAATTACTGGTCAATGAAGCTCTTTGCATGGTGTTCAAAGTTTTTGTATGATGTCACAAGACCACTTGAGAACAAAACTCAATGGGAATACAAGTGAAATACTGGTATGACCAAAACGTTGGTCAAATTCACAAAATGTGCTGGTGTCGAATTGAATATGAGACACTAATTGATCTTGATATCATCTCGGGCAAGGGCAAGTGTAATATTGATCACGTTTTTTTCTGTAATGAGCATTTTAGAAAGTAGAAACACTTCAGCTATAGGATCCATGTACAGAAAGATATCCGTGGAATTCTTGCTGCTGGGGATGAAACGTACATGATAAAACCCAAAATAGATAAAAATTCAGTTCAACCTGGCTGGAAATGATAACCCCAGTAACAGCGGGAATAACAGTAATGTAAGTGAGTCGAGTCTCCCTTTCCAATGTCGTCGATTAAGCAAAAACTATTGTGAAAAGCAGCTTCGTAATCCCAACAGTATGGTTGTAACTAACTGCCAGGAATCTAAAGAAATATTTCAAATCATCATCGACACACATAATACAAAATTCAAAGCTGAGATCTTGAGAAACTGAACCCTGGATCGAGTAGTCTGCCTGGGGACCATCTTTATCCATGATGTAGTTTAACAAAGAACACACTGTCATGTGACACATGGTTTAAGAAGATTGGGTATTTGAAACCATACTTGCTGAGTAGATATTTGTTCAACAACATGATCAATATGTAACTGCTTGATGAACGAAGCAATTATGTATAGTCAGCTCGACTGTCACTGTTTCATCATTTTCATTCTTCATATCTTTCTGTCTCATTGGAAATATTTTCTCAAATCAATGATCTTTAACACATGATGATATGGGCCTTCAACATGTCCCAGCATTGCTGATATGAACGTTCAAAAATGCATCAACATTCCTAATTCTGATTGAAATGGGCTTTCAGCATGCCCCGATATTTGCTTCTTGTTAATCTGAGCCTTCAAAATGCCCCACATGGATCTGTCTAAAGGAACCTTTAAAATGCCCCAACAATTGCTGATACAGATGTTAAAAGTGTGCTCAACATTACTTCCTGTTGAGATGAGCCTCCAAGAATGCCCAAATATTCATATTATTGTGAGCCTTCAAAATTCCCCAATATTCTATTTCTGGTTGAAATGGGCCCTCAAGATGTCCCTCTAGATCTGTCTGATTCACTCTCAATGTCTGTTTAACTGAAATGTCATGATCCCCACGAGGTCCAATTTTGATAATACATTGTGGTGGGTACTTGTGGCTTTATTCGTTCCCCAAATCTGTTTATCTTGAATACTCTCATTCTGGTGTCACTAAACAATAGTGTAATCAAGTAACAAGAATTCTCTTCATGTTGTCACAAACTTAAGAAGTACTCAATCATTCTGACAGAAACGTCTGAGATATGTGACTTTTTGAAGGAGTCTAATCGGACAGAGGGGTATAAATCGCTTGGTAATCCATTCCAGGCTGACACAGTGACTTATCAGCTTTTAGTGAAGACTATCTATGAAATATACTTTTTTGTGGGAGAGAAACCAATGTATGCGAACAGTAATCTGATACAATGGCAAGACTACATATACAATGGTACATGCTCTTGAAAAATTCGTACCCATGCAACATGTTGATTCTGATAACTGCTCATCTGATTATGAAGCAATCTTTCAGGATGATTTCACAGATATTGATAGTTCTTCTGATATCGAGGAAATCCTGAATTCTGATTCTAATGAGGAGAGTAAACTGTTGGTACTCGACGAAAATGGGGTACTCAGAGGCTGAGACTTCAATAACCATGAAGAGATATGATCCGGATTCATCAATCGCAGAGTTGATAGATTTCATATGTGCTGCTCAAATGTCAAAGGCTGCTGACGCACTTCTTCTAGTAAAAGATAGGAATCCATTATGCAATGACCCTAAACCGATCAGATAACTCAAAGAACACTTCCAGAAGATGCTATTGGACCTCCTTATTTCTACTATGAGAAAGTGGTACTTGTTCTAGTTGGTGCCTGAACTGAAATGTCACAGTACTGATGTAGAGCCAGAATTTGTAGATTTGAAGTATTTTCATGCTGCACCACGGAAAAGGGGCTATGTTCATAATCTACCAATTGAGAACATATTTCCTTTTATTATGCTTCCTCCTTGCGCCATACATGATGCTTTTTCATTGACACAAAATGGTGGCCTTTATGGGCTCATAGAACAAAGTTGAACTGTTTACAAACATGTACAGAAGTGCCAAATTGACAGAAATGATATGTAAGGCTCTTGAAGCTTATGACGATGAGTCACCTTCGAGTGTCCAAAAGTATGTTCTTGATGAGTGCCAAAAATGGAACCTGGTATGGGTTGGAAGGCATAAATTTGTTCCACTTAAACTTGATGATGTGGAAATCCTTCTAGGTTTCCCTAAAACCCATACATGAGGAGGAGGATCTGCTAGATACATGTTCCCCGTTGTATCAATGTTCTGTCTCTTTTCTCTGGGATCAGTGATGTAGAGGTTGCCTTCTACTGTCTTGGCATACCTTTGAAGGTAGATGTGTAAGAACTGAATAGTGATAAGTTAGAGCAATTGATGAGTAGATTTGTCGAATTCGACCTTGTCGTCGGTGGCATCCAGTGTAACAACCTTACTGGAAGAAATAAACATCATAGGGATGAACTAGAAGATTTTTGTTAGTGCATTTTCTTCCAATGACTGCTACAGTGAATGTCTCTTCTGCTGCTCCAAAATAAGCATTGCCATATCCCACTCTTCCCGAACCATGGAAAGGTTTGGCTGATAGGAAAACTGGTTATTTCAACTTTTGAAATCCTGTAACCAATGTTACCCAATATGACAGGCATACAAGTGTAGAATCTGTTCTAATGTCTTATTCTATGCCATAAGTCCTCAAATTCAAATTCAGTAATCTTCTGAATGACATAATGGATATCATCTTGACAAAGAAAATGATCAGGATAGAAGAAGTAGAAATGATGTATCAATACTTGAGCCAGCATCACGGTATAACCAGAGTGTAGGTAGTGACTTGTTCATGGCTCTATGATGTAATCTTCTAGAGAACATGAATTGATGGTTGGGGAAAATAATCTGTTGGTGATGCTTATCGCCCTCAGCATGAAATAAACGATAATCTTTCCTGATGGATTGCTAATGATGTCATAGGAGAGTGTCACAAGTTCAATTCTCCAGACTTTCTGGACTCTTAGACCACTTGCCTTCAAAAAAAATGTGAAGTGCTTCAATATTCTGGCCTCGTTCATTCTTTTTATACAATAGAGGTAGAATAAGCAACGATTGCTTCAAGGACCTTCCTCATTTGAGACTGCCTGTTTGAAAATGTTTTTCTCCTTTCTTTATTGAAGAATGAAAGAATTTTGAAAAGTAATGCCCTTCTCAGGTTCACAATAATCAATCATAAACAATGAATTTAATGAATATCAAATAAATCAACTATACTTTTAAATCATTCAAAAATCATAGTCCTATGGCAAGTGTCAAAATTATTGACTGATTTGAGGTGTAGGTTGATTTTGGTAAAGTAGGTTCTTTCAAGTTGGTTCAGTATGTCGCTTCGGGCTTCCACTAACTTGAAGAAATGGTTGTTATGCTCATCTTGTAGAGATACTTCTTGATTCCAGAATCTCAACGTCTTTTGGGATGTGCGGTCTTCATTTAAGAGCTTAAGATCATCTCTTATGTCGTTTGTTGCACCATTCAATATTCGAGCCACCTTTTTAGGTTTTCAACTCGAATCCTCCTTTGGTTTCAAGAAATTTACATCTTGAACCCCTTTATCATTTCATATCATACATAAAGATTTTAAAAACCAATTTTGCAAATAAAAATCAATCTTGAGGCGAAATGAATCGAAGATTTCTTTACTAGAAATCCATGTATGATTAGAATGGACTTTTCAGGTACGTAATAGGCCAGGCTTATGTTACGAAAGAAAGGGATAAAAGGCCCAAATAAGTGTTTAAAGGTAATCAAACCAAGGATAATTCATTCTATGCCTTCACCTTGCCTTGCTTAACTTGGATCTGCTTTGTTGGGGATTTTTCCATCATCTGGATCCCTCTAGACTGCCAAATTTTGGATTCATTTCTTTTCTCATATCTCCAGCATTTCTTGCTCTTCTGTTTGTACTTGATCAACCTTGTAACTTGAGGCTCAATAAGTCACCATCTTGATTCAATTTCCTTTTTTTTTTTTTTTTTTTCTTTTTTTTCTTTTTCCTTTTTTTTTGTTTTTTTTTTTTTTTTTGTTTCTTTCTTTTTCTTTTTTTTCTTCTTTCTTTGCTGGATGTAATACTTCAATTGCTTTGAGCACCTCTTTTCCTTTTGCATTTGGAGATTTTCCATTATTCTGATTGGATTGATCTTCAAGCACTCTGTATTTGATATACCTTGTAGTTCAAAACTTTCTTGACTTCATGGAAATTTGTCTTCGTAATAAAACTGTATTGACAGTCTTTATTCTTGTGAGTAAATATCCTTCACTTTACCCCCCAATGTGGAGGGTGATCCTTGGTTAGGTTGAATTAGAAGAAAATCATTCAGGCTCAAATGGGACAACAAAGGATATATATATATTAAAGGATAAATGAAACAATGTCGTTCATCATCTCATACACAGAAACCTTGTAAAAAGTGGTATCCACAGGGGGATGAATATTCAAGATTAACTTTATTTACATGAATCACTTTTTCCTTCTTCTTTGAGTATGTCCCAATCACTCGAAATTATCTTCGATAAGTTGGTACATGATGCCTCATCTTGTCTCTTCTTGCAGGAAGATTCCCGGATAATTGAAAGTTTGGTTCTTTTGAGGTTTTTTTGGTTTATGATGGTTTTGTATTTGGAAGGACAAATGTGTGACTTATGAAGTCATGTATATGGTGGAATGTAGTGTCATCAATCAATTCTACCCGAAAAGATAAACATCTAGAGTGAGTGTCTCAAAAATAGGTAGAGACTTTTCTTCAGAGTCTCAGATAATTGTAATGTCAGAATTTTGTTTTGGTACGGGTCGAGTAATTGGCGTTGGATGGGATATGGAAGATATAATTTTACCACTTGCCTAAGATCTATAACTCTTGAAAAATTAAAAGAATATTTAATCTACTTGATACTCAATAATATCAAGGTTAAAACTTGATTCCTTGCTCATAACCATAAAAGCAATACACATTTATTTATTGCACAAAAGGTGGAGAAAGGAACAAAAAAAAAACAAGTTCAAACAAGATGCTGAAAATAAAAAGTACTACAGTGGTAGATAACACTTCCACTTGTTTATGCATCATTACTCCTTAAAGTTGGGTATGTAATAGGATCAGGGTTATTGTCCTCATTTGCACCCCATTTCTTGATCATTTCTCTTATCTGGGCTTGTTTGGATGATTCCTCAAACGCACCAGTTTCTACTTCTTTCTTAGCAGCTTTTTGTTCAGATCTCATCTCCTCGTTTATCAGTTGGAAGTTGGGCTCAAAACAATTCTCATTGGTGACAATAGCCTTGTCCTGGTTCTGAACACATATTGCAGCTGTGATGGGCGTAGTATTTTTCAAGCTCTCTACACTGCCCAAAGTTCCCTCTGTCCTCAGGAAGTCTGATATAGGTGTTTGAGATGTTTTCATGGTCGCATTTTCCCAGTTTATTTTTAAACCTATGGGCCAATCTTGGATTACATCCATGGGAACTTTTTTGCTTCTATTTCCTTTTCCATTTTCTTGCACTCCATATTCTTTGCAAGATTTAATCACATTAGTCTCCGTCGAAGCAATGATTTCTGAGCATTGAATTTTAACCCCTTCTTTTACCTTGCACTTTTGAATTGCTTGCTCTAAGGGATCTTGGAAATTTCCCTCAAGGTTACTAGGAACCTTAGCTGAACAATTTGGAGTTTCAATTTCATATATCCACGGAACCTCCTTATAGGTCCACTTTTTATTTGGAAGCCACTGTGGCTGAACATAGCGTGGAGTAGTTAATCCAGCTGAGAGCATTTTTGAATGTAATTTTTCACCCAAAAAGTGGAAGGGAGGAAATTGAAAATCCTGAACATTCTTTTTCTCATTGATCAACCTTTGACCCTTTTTTATGCTCCTTTTCTTTGGGTAAAGCTTATGTCTTACAACAGAACTTCTTTCTTTCATTGATTCTTCATTCACCATTAATTCATCAATGCCTCTTTGGACCAAATCTTGAGGCTGTCTTGAATTACCATACTCACTAATAGGTTCTTGATCATCAGACACTATCACGTCGAACTCGTCATTATCATTCAGAACCTCATTCATAGCCTTCGCAGCGGGGTCTTCTGGTTTCTCTCCATGGATCATATCATTCATCATGTCCAACAGTTTGGTCATTTGTTCTTTTGAATCATCTTGGAATTTTTTTGCTTGTTCAATCATCTCTTGTTGAGTTTTGATAAGTTGCTCTTGCAGTTTCTCAATTCTACCAACTCTTGCTAAAATCTCATTCATGGATATTATCCTTCTTTAGGAAGACCAAGTTAGCTCCACTTTGATTTCAAAAATTCTGTCATGGAATTCTCCACGAATTATTCCACGTTGTCATGATTAAATGCATGAAAAATAGTTTAAAATAAAATGTAATTATGCAAATATGCAAATGCAAACATGAAAATGTAAATACAAACGTAAAAATGTAAATATGCAAAATGCAAATGTAAATATGTGAATGTAACAATAAAAATGCAAATTGTGCAATACAAAAGCAAACATAAAAGTATAAATGCAAAAATGAAAAATGAAAAATGCAAAGATGTAAAATGCAAATGTATGTATGAAAAGGTGTTACTCATGAATGATCATCTTAGAACAGATTTCATTGAACATAAAAGTTTCGGTACATCAAACAAAACTTTTACATGTATGGGATAGCTTTCACTCCTAACTTCTCTATTTCCCTTAAAAGCCAAATTAACTTCCACTCATGCTCAGGTGTGGAGTTATCAATCTGCTTTAATTCTCTCGCGAAGCCAGCTATGTCCACCAGCTTATGAGCTACATTGTTTGCTTGAGCAGTAATTTCCTTCGTGACATTGTCTTTTTCCTTCATCCTTTGTGTTAACTTTTAAAGTTGTAAACAATATTGTTCATTTTTTCTTGTGAGAGAATCTTTGTGTTCCAAAAGTTCTCATACAAGATCTCCATAATCATCTAAACATTTCTTCAATGTCTTGTTCTTGTCGATAGTGGCTTTTAATTCAGTATCAATTTCATGCTGATGAATCTGATATGATGCTTCCATGTTGGTCATAACACTATTCAATATTTGATTTTTTGCTTGACATTTTCCCAATTCAATGACAGTTGTATTGCATCTTTCTTCTGCAACTCGTGAATTATGATAAAACTTCTTAGCTCGACCTTCATGTATGTTACAATTCTTTTTCAGTTTGTTGACCCCTATTATCCACTCTTCTGGGGTGTTTCCTATGCCATCATTTTGAAAAGCCTGACTGACCTTCTGGAAATCTTCCTGTATGTTTTCCATTTTGGTGCTCAATTCCTTGTTTTGATCTTTCAAATGACATATTTGAACTTCGAATCTCAGCAAATATTCTTCCTTTTGAACGCCCCTACTGATGCTCTTACCTTTGAATACATTTGGTGTTAATCTGGCAGGATCTTCAGTTACCAAACTATGTTGATAATTTATCATAAACTGTAAGGCTCCCTGATTCAAAAGTCTTTGGACTCGATGTTTGAAAGCAAGACAATTGTCGATGGTATGTCCTTGAGCTCCGACATGATATTCACAATAAACGTTGATGTCATACCAATTCGGATATGGAGGTTAGAACGGTTTTATGCAGTATGGAGCCATTTCTCGTGCTTCAAGTAGCTTCTTATATAACTCTTTATATGATATAGGGATAACATCAAAATGAGAACCACCTTTTGTCTTGGATTGAACCTGAGTTTTAGACGTCGGGAGCAGACTAAACTTCGATGATTTCAGATTACATGATTTCTTCTCATCTCTGGGAGCTTTTACAATGGTCACTATTTCTTTGGTATCTCCAGACGATTTTTCAATACGAATGATGACTGTCTGTAATTTCTCAAGTTGGTTAAGATCCGAAGTCCCTTGCGTATCTGACATTGTAGGGTTAAGTTCATTGCGCTCTCTCTCTTTCTGTGCAGGATTTTTTTTTCTTTGTCCAAAACAGATATTCTATCGATCATCTTGGTCATTTGCTCTCTTATTTCTCGTATCTGCTTTTGCTCTTCAATGGGCATACGATCTTTGGGTGCATAGCTTGCCTCTATCTTCAGGGTTTTCTTAGGATGTCTTTTCTTGGCCGCATCATATTTTGTTTGATCATAAAACTTTTTGTCCATTTACGATTTCTTTCCAATATGATGAATAGTCTTTCTAGTAAACACCTTTTGGTTATGCCATGATCATGCAATGCAAACAAAAGAAATCAATATGAACGGATTAGAGCAATGTAACATGCATGAAAAAATAAGAAAAAATAGAATAGTTAGTACCAACTAATGGAAAAAAAATCTATCTATCAAGGTATAAATCTTAACCTCATGCGACTTAAGCGGACCGAGTTCAATTCGAGGGGACACATTTCTCTATGCCTGACACGGAGAATAAATTCTCACGAAGACATAAGCATATGAACCCCGAAATTACTTGCTAGGTCTGACACGGAGAATAAATTCTCACGAAGACGCTTTCACTCCCACTTAAAGGGACAAGCTTGATTAAAAAGCTTATGTTATGCAATGCATGTGTTTGTGTGTGAGGAGAAATGTTCAAACCTCTGATAGACAATAAATAATAAAATTTAATACTTGAAAAATAAATAAAAAATTAATAAAATAATAAAATATTATGAAATAATAAATATATAAATTTTTTAAAAAAATTAAAAATTAAAAATTAAAAAATTAAAAATTAAAAATTAAATATATGAATTTTTAATTTCTAATTTATAGAGACAATTTATAATTGATTTTAAAAGCTTGACCAGTCCTCACCGGAGTCGCCAAGTTGTCGTAACCGGTTTTCGTCTGAGCACGAATTTTTTACTTGGCCGGAAAAATAATGTAGATAAAAAAATGATTTTGATTTAAAAATATTTGGGAGTCGCCATCGGCCTTTGGGTCAGTAGGTCGAATACCTAAAAATTATCTTTTAAAAGAGCTTTTAAGAAAACATTAGTCAAAAGATAAACTGGTCTGCGTTTTAACCAAAATTCGTTCTTTTTAATAATAAAAAGGGATTCGTGGTCGGTTACGTTTAGGGAAGGATTAACACCCCTACAATGCCCAAAATTGGTACTTTATTAATTATAATTGTCTCTATTATTGGAAATTTAAATATTCAAAAATATATTTAATTCATAATTCTTTTTTTCAAATTTATTAATATATTTTTAAGAAAATCTATTAATATATAAGAATTTATTTATTAGAAATATCATAAAAAAGGCTTCTAAGTGTATCAGATAGCTCTTTTATTAATATAAATAAATAATAAAAACATTTATCTAAAAATAATTAAAATATTTATTTTAAAAATATCAGAAAATGGACATCCAGTTATTTAAGACTGCCCTTTCTTAACATTAAAAATAAATATTAAAGTAAACTAAAATAATATATATATAATATATATATAATTTAAAATATTTATGTAAAAAAATATATATATTTTTATAATATAATATTTATTTAAAATATATTAGAAAATGGACATCTAGTTGCTTTAAGACTGCACTTTCTTATATTAAATAAATATTATATATGGTATTTCATATAAATTAGTGAATACAATATAAATAATGACAAATAAATATATAATAAAGTACTAGTTTAATATATTGAAAATAAATTACAATATAGGAATAAATAAAATTTATATAAATAATGACTAAAATGAAATAATTTAAAATTGTGGATTAAATTAAATTTAATGGTTCAAAATGAAAGTAATTATAATATAGTTTAAAATGTAAAATATCAAATTTTAAAGACCTAGTTCGTAATATTGTAAAAATACAATTACTAGTATAATTAACCCTTAATTATTTAAATGATGATTAAAATAAAGTTATTAAATTTAAAGGCTCTAACTCAAATAGATAAATAAATCTAAGTGCTAATAAAATAATTCAGCCTTATTTAATTAATTCGGGTCAAAATAAAATTATGAAAATTAAAAGGGACTAATATGTTATTTATCATAATATATATATATATATACATAGTAGTGATTATAGTATAAATTAATTAAATTCAAAGACTGAATTAAAATAATTAAAAATTGCGTTTGGTGATTAATTGCATAGATTACAAACTTTAGTGACTAAAATAAAAGTTTTTAAAACTTTAATGGCCGCGCGTATGATTTACCAATTTTAAAAAATTACAGATATACCCCTTCCCAAAACGGCGTCGTTTGGAAAGGGGTATTTATACCCGAATATGGCTGGCCCTACGGGCCATTCTCTCATTTCTTCCTTTCTCTCTTCTCTCTCTAACTAAGAGAGCTTAGAAGCTCTCTCGACTCTCTCTTATTTTCCCTCATCGAAGGGAAATCAGAAGGCGGCCGGTCTGTATCCGGCATCGACTACCGTTGCCGGCCACCGTCAATGGTGGCCGAAAAATTACATATCTACCACAAATTGAAGCCTGAAATTCCCCAAAGCCAAATCCGAGGATATTTTAGCTTAGATCACTACCAAAACGTGTAGATCTAAGGTTCTTTACCTTCGACCTTTCGGTTTCAAAGACGTAGGGAGGCTCCGATGATAGCGGTTCCTTGGAAGTCTCCTTCCTCTTCTCCTTCTTTATTTGGCTGTTGTTGGGTGTTGTTGTTTCTTGTTTTCTGTCGTGGTTGCTTGTCTCCTTTTTTCTGGTTTCTATCTCCTCTCTTCCTCTCTGTCTTTTTTTTTATTTTGCAGGTGAGTCGAGGCTTTTATAGCCTCGACGAAACGCTCCTCGGACCGGTCACAGAAGGGTTTCTCGGTGATTCACCATAGCTATGGTGGTGACTCACCATAGAGCTCGAAGTGGGGCGATGACGAGGCGCTTCTGGAGGCTTCGATGGGACGTGGCAGAATCTGGAACGTCGGATTGGAGATAACAGAGGCGACCGTAGTTCCTTTGGTCCAAGGCGGCGGCTGGGACGTGACAGCAAAGCTTCGGGAGTCTTCTGGAGAGGGCGGCGACAGCTGGAACGTCGTTGTGGCTATAACAGAGGCGGCGATGTGGCCCTAGGGTGATGATACCCTAGGGTTTTCTGCTTGGGATCATCTGGACCGTTGGATCATAGCCAGATCCAACAGGCTGTGATGCTAGTGGCTAACTGCTGAGATGAGAGAAACCCTAGAGTTTAGGGTTACTGTTGGGTCTCTACTTGGGTCTGGAATTGTAACTGGGCCTCCAGATTTGTAAAATGGGCCACCAGGATCTGGTTGTAAAGAAGCCTTTGGGTCTTGTAATTTTTATTAAATAATAATAATATATAATAATAATAATTTTAATTTTAATAATAATAATAATATTAATAATAAAACGAAATGAAAAAATTAGTGTTTACATATTCTAATAAGTTATTTTTATGACGAGGAAAATTAATTAAAGTCATATTTGTACGATAGATTATCCGTGTTCGTTAGAAAAGATTGGAAGCTAGAAATCAAGTTGGTGAGCTAGAATTCAATAGTAATATTTTGGGTTTTGTTTATGTTCTAAGTCCGATTCCGAAGTCCGTTTCGCCAAATTCGAACCTGGTAAGTTGTTTTTCACTGATTAATCACCCGATTCGATCCGTTTTTTGAAATAAGCTTCGTTTTTTATGTAATTTCTATTGATATGCATCTGAGGAACTACTGGAAGATGATTTCAAGATCGAGGGCATTCGAATGGAATTTAATAGTCGATCAGCATTGCACAAAAATCGAGGTAATATTTTACTACCTCTTTATGCTTTATGGAACATGTGAATATTGGTAAATGCATGAATAAGATAATGTTGGTCTCATTTGGGTTTTTAATTAATTCATACACTCGATATGAATACGGTAAAAATTCGGTAACTGAATACGGTTCGGATGATTATTATAAGAAATTGAGGGATTGTTAGAATTAAATTACGAGTTCTGTGATTAGTGACAAAGGAATTAGCATGGATATGTAGCATATAATTTATTTCATCAAAGGTTAAATGTTAAAGGTACTTGGATGAGAAATTATGAGAATACTCCGATAGGGTAAAATTACAAAAAACCCTTATATTGTAAAATAATAAGATTTGTCCCTGGAAGTTGGTTAATAAATCTGAAAAGATATATTTATCCGATAAAACTACAGATGTGCATAAGAAATGCTAGTTTTGCTTGGAAAATCTGGATAACTGGTTTTTAACCCCAAGAGGGTTTGGGCAAGAATCTAGAAGTCTGTTAAGGAATCATTTCAAGATCAGAGAATGTTCGGGAAAACAATTAACCATAGAGTCGCTATATTATAATTATTTTCGTTAAGAGTTAATATTAAAGTTATCTGGTTAAGAAATTACAAAAAAGCCCTTGAGAGGTAAAATAGTCCGAGTTGATCCTGAATGAGAAAGTACTTTGAGGATTCGTATTTAACTAGATTAAGTACGAATTTGATTGTTAAGATCCTGACTTAGTGTATAAAAATTACTGATATTCCGTTTGTAAAATCTGAGAAGGCACTTAACCCGAAAATATCCGAGTTATAAGTAAATACCTGAAGAATGATTTGCAATAGTGCTATTTTGTCAGAATTGTTTGAAAGGACTGAAGTAAATGATAAGATTAAATTAAATAATAAGACCGTATGAAAGGAAAAGATTGAAATACCCTAGATCTGTAAAATGACCAAAATACCCTTGTAATAGAAATGACTCAAGAATATCACCAAACCCAGGAATGAATAGATATCCTAAAGCTTTGAAATGAATGGAAAAACATTGAGCACCAAAATGACCAAAATGCACTTATGGTCTAGACTAAGTAAATGTTTTAGATTAATTAAGGAATCCAAATAAACATGGGTGTTGAACTACCCTTAAAAGTTATGGAATTCAACTTAAGTGAGTTGACCAACGTTAATGATATGTCAGTACCTGAACGACATATGTATCATTTGAATGTGTGTTCGTCTTCTTAAGTTTGGTTTAATGATAATTTTGAAAGTACTCAGCTCAGCTCAACTATGGATCGCATTTGGTACTAAAAAGTGAATATTCGTTAGACAAATCAACCAAGAAGACCAAATTGAACTGAACAGAAGTACAATATGTATCTGAAATTCTGAAATGTCCGAATTACTCTGGAAAACTCTGAAGTAACTGGAATAGACTTGACTACTAAGTAAACTCAATGACTGATGATTAAATAAGTGATTTGAATGAGTCTGGGAATGCTAATGAACTTACATGATGTACTGTCCTTCTGGGTCATAAAATATAAATCAAGCACGTCAGCATTTCATGATACAGTGGAAGCGTGGAAATTAAATAAAGAACATTGGAAGATCTATTAAGTGATGACTCATAAGATAATATATGGACAAGAATATTTGGTATTAAAGTGTAAATACCCTGTAAGGATAATGAATTAACCAGTCAACAAGCATTAGTTCTGGGAGTTATTCATTTGGAGTTATTCGATAATCCAATCAATCAACATAGATTGCAAAGGTTATGAATCTTCGTTCTCCCTTTTCAGCTCAAACCACTCTGGGCATATATGAAAACACAAGTAACTCATGTGTAAAGTATTCTGAATACCCTTATGATTACGTTGAGCTTCCGAAAAATGTTTGAATAAGATATGATCTTGATAAATCATATTTTGAATATCTGATGATTCTGTCAGCTAATAAACTCTTCCAACAGTGATTTTTACTTCCGACATTTTATTGGTAAACTGAAGGTCCGTGTTTATCTGCCCGATACGATTATCCAGTACCTCTGAATAATATATGTAAACTCTGGTATGTTCCCTAATTACATGAATATTTTTATCTGATTTTCAACATGAATTCTGTTATGATACCTGACCTGGATTCTGAATGGATACTTGATCTGGATTCTGATTTAATACTTGACCTGAATTATGTTTTGATTTTTGATATATCCGTTTACGGACGGAGCATGTTTTATTTGGGGGTAATGTTGGAGGAAGTATACCTGGAGGCTCGTCGACTTTGTGCTCAGGGCCTTACTTACCGGCTCCTTGGCTTTGTGCTCAGGGCCTTACTAGACTTGACGGTAGTTGTATGGTTCTGGGGAACCTACACATTTTGGACTTGTCGGATGGGGGTAGTGTTCATGTTTTTAAAACATGTTACATAAACCAATTTTACTGAAATGTTTTATCTGTATCTTTTTACTGGTTTTATGGGAACACACTAGATAACCTATTCTGATCTCCTGAACCTAGACATCTGGAATATTTCCATCTGAACGGAATACTATCTGCTACTACCTGTGATATCAATAGGATCTCAACTCAGCCTAAAAATCTATAGATATCTGAACTAATAAGGAAATATATGTTTATCTTTATCTATACGTTCTTTAGCATCATCTGGTAGTTATCTATTACTGAGCTTTCCGAAGCTCACTCTATTACTCACAATTGTAGGTTAAAAGGATTGAACCAGTGTATCTATCGACATCAGTAATGAATTCTTCCGGCGTTGTTTGCAGAGTATGGTACATGTGATTAGAGGGCATGTAATTGTATTTTGTTTTATACACGAGTCTGAAAATCTATTTTATTTTTGAATACTGATAAATGATTTTATAAGTTTACGTTTTGATAAAAAGTTTTAAATTTTCCGTTATTTTTATAGTGGGTCGCTCCGGTGGCCCTAATGTGACACTCCAGTTATGATCGGGTTACCCATATCAGTCTGAGGGGGTTATACATCCATACCTAGTTTAATAGGCTTCCACGAACTGTTGTTGACTTCATGTTGAATCAAATGTCCCAGTCTCTCCATACAAAGCACGAAAAGATAAGGGGAGATAGGGTCACCCTGACGATGCCCTATAGACGGATTGAAAAACTTAGTTTTCTCGCCATTCAACAAAACTGAAAGTTTGAAACTCTCAACATAATACAATAAAAGATCAATCCAAATACTAGAGAAGCCAAAGTGGATGAGAGTCTCCTCAAGGAAATCCCAACTAATCCGGGAATAAATCTTCTCGAGATCAATTTTGATAGCTACCAGACCATTTTTTCCTTTCCATTTCCCCACCTTATGTATCATTTCCTGAGCAAGAAGGATGGTATCAGTAGTCTAGCTACCCAGAATATAACTCACTTGGAAATGAGCAACCAACTCATCCAGCAATGGTCGAAGCCTATTTACCAACACTTTTGTAATCAACTTATACGTAACATTACAATGGCTTATAGACCTAACTTGATTAATCAACTCTGGATTGGGGACTTTAGGTATTAGTGCAACTGGGGTCTCTTCTAACTTACTCGAATGAATGACTAAGAATGCCACTATCTAACCGAACAATGTTTTGTTGGTCATTTTTGTAAATTCAAAAAAAGTTGATCAAAATCGTATATTATCTGAGATTTTTGATCACTGAGGTTATTTTCTCAAATAACTTTCGACGGGCTATTAGCAACTTCTGGTGGGCCCCTCTCATTTTCTAAGGAGTTATTAACTTTTTTATTGCTCTGCACGTGATCATTTTTGGAAACATTGTCCCCTTTTTTATTAAGGCCAGAATCATGGTCATTTATAATTGTCAAATCCAAATCCCTTTCATCCGATATATTATTTAAGGGGAAAAATCTGGATCTACCTTTCTCGCTCCCGTGATTCTTTACTTTCCCACTTTCCTCCCCTAGAAGTTTGAGATTTTTCCTTGATTTATAGCGTTTAGCAATCATCCATGGTTCAAATTTCGATGGCGTTGACTTGTCGTCTACCGTCGGTGGGTCTTCAATTCCTAGTATGTCGGTTCCATCTGCAGCATTTTCTTACCTGATGATGTATTGTCATGAGCTTTAGCCATGTCCGAGTGATCAGCAAAGGAAGAACAGTCCTTATGTCCAAACATCCCACAGTTGAAGCATATCAGGGGCAATCCTTCATATTCAATTTGGTGCCACCTCCATCAACCTCAATTTTTAGAACCAAGGCTCTCTCAAAATGACTTTCACACAAACACGTGCAAATCTTCCTTTGGAGGCATAACTGGTGTTAACCAGGCCCGTATTAGACCCTTATTTGAGCATGGGCAAGAGGGGCATTTGCCCAGGGCCTTCTCTTACCCAAGGCCTAAAATTATAAAATTTATATATAATTAAAAAATAATAAATTATTTATTTAATCATTCATCTATTATTTTTTTATTTGTTTATTTAATTATTATCATTTTTTAAATTATATTTATCGTTATATTTTAATTTTGTTAGTTATTCATCATTAAAAAATCAAGAACGATGTTGATATGATATTTTTAAATTATTTTTTATTTTTTATTAAAATTATATATATATATATATATTGCTATTAGGGGTGTATCTTGAGAAATTGTTCATGCCTTTCATTTTGTATGGGGCTCCTAATTCTTTTTATAATATTGTTTATTTTTATAATTTTAGTTTTTTATCCTTATAATTGTTGTCCCTAATTTTTGTATTCCTATTTTTTATCTTTATAATGGAGACCCTTAATTTTTTCAATCCCATTTTTTTACATTTATAATTGATGATTCTAAGTTTTTCAATCACACCTTGTACCTTTATAATTAAGTTCCTGCTTTTTTTAATCTCATTTTTTACTTTTATAATTGATGCCTCTAATTTTTTTCAATCTTACTTTTTACCTTTAAAATTGATGCCCCTATTTTTTTAATGTCACGTTTTATCTTTATAATTGGGGTCCCTAATTTTTTCAATCATACTTTTTACTTTTATATTTTAAGCCCTTAATTTAATCATTTTTATACGATTTATTAACGTAATATTAAATTGATTATTCAAAATATTAGAATATATTTTCATTTTATAAGGGTCTATCTTTTAGTTTCGCTCAGGGTCCCGAAAATGTATGAGATAATTATGTATTTATTAGATAGTTTATTAAACGTACTAAAAGAATAATTTACAAACAAATTTATTTATTTTTTCTTTTTCTTACAATTTATTTTTTTCGATACTTATGATCGGAGGCTTAATTTTTAAATTCACCTCAGTCACTAAAATATGGGCTTGGTGTTACCATCAACCTTCAGAGCATGACCCAGACAGTTATCCATAGCGAATAACACTCGTTCATTATAGTATTGAACCGGTAGGTCGGGAAAACGCACCCAAACAGCAGTGGCGTCAATCGTTGTTGTGGATGGATGAAACTCCAGGAACCACTTACGGACCATTAAATAGTGACCATAAATGATCCAGGGCCTTCTTCTAGAGCAAAACGGAGATCATCCGAGGTTGAGAACTTCATGAGGAATAACCATCACCAACGTCAATTAACTCATGATTTGCCTTGGGCATCCACATTTTGCGTAGCCTCTCCTCTAGAGCGCGAAAACCAATAGACCTGCCCAAAAGTTTCAAGATTAAGCAATTAGACCATTGAATATTAAGGCTAGCGTGGAATTTGTTTGAAGTGCATAACGTCGGCCATGAATCCATAGTAGTTATAGAAATTAGACCCTCATTCTTATCTATTGGACCGAACTCGTTAGCCTTCTAGAAACCATTTATTAAGCTTTTTCCCATAAGCATGTTTCTATAGGTTTTTTTTTTGGGAATTCGACCCAGTAACAGGCACAGGATTCATGAAGGTAGCATCCCCGATCCTTCAGTCGTCTTGACGCTATCCCCTATTTCTACATCCTCCTCCTCACTGAAATCAACAAGGGACATCGTCACTTTAATCTTCTTCTTGCTCCGCAACCGTTGATCATGTTCTTGGCTATATCTCTCCGAGTTCTTTATCTTTTCCAACGTTATTCTAAAATCATCCATACACTCAATTTTACCAACCAAAATAATATCGGGTCAAAAGTAAAGTTGGTGCTTTACCTTCATCATACTTGATCCACGCTCTAACCCTTTTTATATAGTTTTATACATAAAACCCTAAAATTATTTTTTAAGGGAAAATCTTAAAAATTTTATTTTTAAAAGTATGATTTTATAGGTGTTAAATCATACATAGTCCAAAAATAACCAATGACAATTCTTATTTGCAAAGCACGTTTTCTAAATATTTTTTGAATCTAACTTCTTTAATAATCCTAATCTTTAATATATAAATACTAAAATCTAAAATCTTTAACCTTAACTCCTTGAATGTCATAGTGCATCCCATTTTAAAATTTGTTAGTGCTCGCTCAACAACTTCACCTAATCTTTCAAAAACAGTATGGGCCTTTGGAATTCAAATAAATAAATTGACATTGATCTTTGAGTAAGCCCTGAAGCCTGAGTTGAAAATCTACAGCCAATTCATAAAATCATAAGCCAATTAATCCCAGAAACTAAGTCAATCAAATCGGTTGTCGGTGACAATTCAATTCCTTAATTTTTTAATCAACACTTAAGTTCGGCGGATCATTAGAATTTAAGAGGGGTTTTTCAAGAATATTGGTATAAAAAGAAGGTTTTGCTCAACATCTCGATTCCACAACAACGCGTCGATAACCCAATTCTTGGCTTAACTATTCTCGTTGGAGCGAAGAATTTAAGGTTAGTGTTTTCGCTACGTCTTTTATCTTTTCTGAACATGATTCCAGTTCAAGATTGTTAATTTTCTTTCTTCAATGATTATCAGGTTCCGGGACTTTCCTGGGTTTTGCATTTTAGACGTTAAAGATTGTTAATTCAGTAGTTTCGAGTTGATTAAATCATTCGTTGCTGGCTTTTACATTAATGGGATTTACAAAGACTAGATCAAAATGAAAGGATAAAGCCCATTCGTTGACTAAAAGATTCCTGAGAAGCAGATGGGTTCTGGGGAAGTGAATACCCATTTCAGTGTCTTTGATGGAGTGAAGACTTTCCCATTAACACCTGGGCTCTCATGGCTGAAATCTACACTGCAATCACTAATCTCGAATATGAACGTGCTACAGCTCTCCTTGACTCCCCATCTTCATCCTTGTTGAGAAACAATGGTCGGGATTCGCCCAAGTATGATGCCCGGTTGGCTGATGAGGCTTATAAAACTGGTTGTGCTGCATTGGCGGCCGGCAAGCTTGATGAAGATTTTCATTCTTTGAATGTTTCACTCTCCAAATGCCCACCTGAGAGAGCCTCTGTTGTTGCCAAGCTTCAGTCTCTTTTATCTCTCACTTCTCAGCAACTCCACAAATCTTCTGTTTCAAACTAGCCCACATTTTGTATGGTATTTGCTTCGTTTTGAACTTAATTTTTAATTGTTTCAATCAAATTTTGGTTAAAAGATTGCACCATGTTGCCTTTTTGAGATGCTTCTGCAACTGTGTAACCGTGTATGACGTTGGTAAAAAGTATATGAAGGATTCCTATCGTTGAATTTGGATCGAGTAATTCTTCTGGATAACAATGACTCAGTTTATATGTGAACATTAGTTATACCTGGATAGAAATATAAGGACATTCATGGTTCCCTTTTGGGTTTTGCATCACTCCTTGGGTATTTGTAATATTCTAGATTGTTGCGTCTTTTGAGGAGGTTTTCTGGGACTAAGATGAAACATAGGATTCTTGGTGATGCACCACTTGGTTTTAGATTTTAGGTGAGGTTGCTTATTTTAACCACGCTAGTTAGTGGCCTGGAAGAAAAGAAAGCCGTATCTCAATACAGATGCTATAGCTAAATTGGTGATATCTTTCATATCCATTGAAATTTGGGCCGCTGTGTTAATTTGATCAAGTTCCTTCTATGTTTGCTTGTGTTTTCCTCTCAAATGGGCCACTTTTACAATGTTCTAGTAACGTAAAATGGCGTCATCAGATGTTGAGTGAAAGATTCTAAACTATTATTGTGCTGAACAATTCAAAAGATTGTCTTGAGGTTTATTAGTAGTTGTATACTTGCAGTTGACCTAAACTTTTTTGGTACGACAGTACTGTTCTTGCTTTTCTGTGTCCAAGCTGGAGTAATACAAGAAAATCATAATCACTGAACTTTGTTTTTATTGCAAAATCTTAGAACTATTTTTTGGAAAGATGCAAGAAACGTTGAATATTGGTTGCTTTTTATTATTTTTTCACATTCTAATCTTTGGTTTGGTTCTAAATTAGGTGGAATCAGACAAAAGCTAGTCCTATCATTTATCGACATCCTCCATGGTTGGTTCTGGGATCTTCTTGTGATCACATTTGAAGTGGGGGAAAGGGGGAGAATGTTGCAACCTTTTCATTTGCCTTTGCTTCCTTGCTTGGCACTGGCACCTTCTAGACGTATAGGTTAACCTGGTTGTATTTCTTAGGCAGAGAATAAGGGTCTTAGGAATACGAAACATGATGTTTATTGTACCAGGTCAGTTTCTCTCAACTTTTACATCGTAAAATAGATTGTAATTGTTTATTATTACTGTCCCCCCTCCCCAACAATAAAGTTTGCCAAGCATGAAAATAATTTTGTCTGGCTTGCTGGTTATCTAAATCTCGGGCTTGTTGTAAAAGAACCGGGCCTTAGGGTATCGGTGCATCTTTTGGGAGGTTGATACTTGAAGGGGATGATGAACCGTTAGGCTTATATTGTCTTACAATATAACATTTGAGCTTCGGTTACTGCTAGATCTTGATCAAGTTTTCGATATGTAATGTAATATGATATATGTTCATAAACAGCCTTTAAATAATTACACAAAAGAAGAAAATCCTTGTCCAATTTGTTCACTAACAATATCATCTCATTAATGCATCAAATGTTCACTATTCACAATTAGGTAAGGTGATAGTACTAATTTATAGACAGCTAAAAAAATTCAGTTGATTCAACGAAACATGAATAGCCGCCTCTTTTATTCACCTAAGTTATTTCTCAATGTTTTTGTGCAACCTCCGTCTTTTCTTTTAATTTTTGTTTAGCCATACACTGACGACACTAATTTTAATATTGATTGTCGACCATCGATGATTATTTATTCTCTTATTTTTTTCGTTTTTTTTTATTTTTTTTAATTTTGAATAAGAATTTTTGTCATTGTGATATGTTTTTTTTAATTATTGTGGCATGCATTCTCTCTGTTTTTGTGGCACGATCATTATGATTTTTAATACGTTTTTCATACTTTTGCAGTCATTTTTGTGCTCACACATATAGTCAGGTCCCTTTTTGGTAAATATTATTTGTTGATATAATCATAGATAGTTTGGTTCACTCACACTCCTTATCACTTCGTAAAAAGGAGTTTTTATAAAAGTTATTAAATTCTTTTGATGTTAATCGTCATTCTCAGAATGTTTCATTTTTCTTTGTACTTTAAAAGTTTAATATTTTGGTTTTTGTACGAGTGTTTAACAGTTTTTTGAATCAGAAGTACTGTAAACGCGATGAGCAACTTTGTAGTTATTGATCCTAACAAACGATGAGGAAACATGGTGGAAAATCTCACCATATAAAGAAGCATGATTTTACACTTTGATTTATTGTTGTTGATAAACATAAGCCATTTATTTAGGGACCAAGCAAACTCCAACGTTCAAGGTTTTCCAGGAAAACACCAACCTGTCTCCTAGTATTCATAGAAATTATCTAAAACAGGGGAAAAATGTTGACGTGAACACCCTCAACACTTTAGTGCTAAGCTCTTTGCTCCACATAAGATCCAGAAAGTCCAGAGGTTCCAAGAACAGTAATCTGCAATGAAAGCAATCGGAAAAATATCAGACGAAATAGATTTGCATAATTTATAGCAACCAAAATATTTGTGCAGGAACACAAATGTAAATTGGCATCAGTATTTATCGACAGTCTTGTGCAAACAACTACCATGGACAAATATGATATATGCAGCAAAGAAAAACGATTGAATGGTGAATGCATCTATTCGCTTGTTTTACCTTATAACCAAAGCAGTTCTGCTATGACAAAGATTCTCTAAACGAGTTAGCCTTTAGCCTAGGGTTCAGATTGGTGTTCCAGAACACCAGATGGTTAGGATGTTGAACACAGATCAGGGAAGAACAAATAGCAATTAGCACATATGATGTAATCTGAGATGACTTTCCTTGCTGTTCTCACATCTTATTCACCATTTGGCACCTTATGGATAATCATAATTCTCTTGTTTCACTAACATGAACTACAAGAAAATGCTACGCAGTGCAGGAATGAACTATGTTATGCACCCTCGAGGTGGATCATGCAGTCGTAGCTGAATTTATAAATGCGTTGCAAATATTTTTAGTACCTTTCCCCACTCAGCACCAAGGTGACCACATCTCATCTTTAGGTAGATCATCTTTGATCCCAAATCCGTCTCCACCTTCTTTTTCAAGTAGATTTCATCAGAACCAAATGCATCCAAGTAAGTTGCATACTTCTGAAAAACTGTCTTAAGTGCAGCCGAAAAATCACTCGACAGAGGTTTTACATTCTGCAAAAGAGGATCCATTTCATCAAACGACAAAAGTTGCTAATAGTAAAGACGTAAAGAAGAAAATCATCAATGTTTTATAGATCATAGTAATACCTCTCCACTCATTCCAATACTGTCATCAAGTTCCATTTTCATGCTGATCAGAATACCACCAAACTCTTCAACAGATTCAGCAGCGCGGAAGACATTTTTCAAAGCTTCCTGGCCGGCTTTGTCATCAGTATTCTTGGACAAGGCTTTCTTTGCATCTTGTACCACAGAATAAGGAAGCTCATCCCAACTTGCAGCCATTAAGTCCTTAAAAACATTCCGAATCTCAGTGTCCGTTATGACAGGCATATGAGATACGTCATCACTAAAATAGCGTGTGCTCCCCAATCTCAGGGATGACCTGCCACCTGAATATTTTTCCCTCATAAATAAAATGCGTAGAACTTATACAAATTGGTATTGTAACAAGTTACAAATTGCTACACAATCCACTAGAAGTTCTTAGTAATTGTTCTGAGAGAAATATAATCATAAACACCCAAAGCACATCAAGAACCCATCAATTTCTAAGTTAGCCAAGCACCACAATCCTAAGGGAGTACTAAAGAGCATTAATCCGACCTTTTAAAGAGTAAAGTACAAGACTTGAACAGCTAAACAACCAAAAGTATACAATTTGGAAATCCCAGGAAGAAAAGTCAGCCACGAGCTATATCATTATAAAATGCTAAATCTAAGTCGATAAACCTAGAGATTACACAGATAATGAAAAAAGAGAAATGGGTAATCAAATACAGAAGAGTATAAGAGTACCCGAAGGAAAGTTAGTGGGCGGATTAGGAGCGGAAAGTGATGAGATTGAGTAGAGATTCCGGAAACCCAAGTGGTGGTTGTGATTGGTGGCAGCAACGGCAATAGCCGAGAAACGGGAAGATCTGAAACACGCGGCTCTACAAATGGATCTCAAAACCATCATCCTCTCCATTTTTTCTGAGGCTTTTTGATTTAGCCAAATATGAAGACACTAAACTAATCACATGACAACCGGAAGGTTGAAGTGCGTCTACTTAATAAAGGAATATTTGTTACAATTTGGGCCTGGGCTTTGGGTTCGTTATTGCTCTCTCCATTCTGGTAACGCAGCCATTCATGTTAATTTCATTTTATTTATGTGAAATATTTTAGAGTCGAGATGAGTAGGGTGGTTAATGAGTTGAGCATCTCGTGAGTAGTTCGAACTTAATTCAGTCAAAATTTGATAAAAATATGACTTAGATTAACTCGACTCGAACACGATATCTTAACGAGCTGAATTGAGCAAATTCCAACTTGACTCAATAAGTTCACGAGCAACTCATTAATTTTTTATAAGTTTTAAGTAGTTATCTTAAATTTCATTCAAAAAAATTACTAATTTACTAATAAATAATAAAAATGAGAAATTAATAATATATTAATTTTCTATTAAATAATTAAATTACTAAATTATTAATTAATAATTATTATTTGTTAAATTTATTAATTTATGTTTATATTAAGTTCTATATGGTATTAGTAGATTTTACTTATAGTTTAAAAAATACAAATTTTAGCGAACAACAACAAGGCGAGCAACTAGTTTAATGAGCAATGAGTCAAGCAATAAATTTTCTTAACGAGCACTAGTCGAGTAAAATTTTAACGAGTTTAACGAGCAACGAATCGAGCAATAAATTTTTTTAACGAGCACGAGTCGAGTAAAATTTTAATGAGCTTAACAAGTAATGAGTCAAGTCAAGCAACAATTTTTTTAACAAGCACAAGTCGAGCAATGTCTAACTCATGATCGACTCACCCGTAAACACCCCTAGATATTATATTAATTTTATTAAAAAAATGATTTTATTAAATTTGAGCTATTCTTTAAATTTTTAGTCATTCATTGAACCATTTTAATTTTTTTGTTAAATTTATTAATTATATTTATATTAAATTATATCGTATATGTTATTAGATTTTACATATATTTAAAAAAAAAAACTCTGACAAACTTAATAAGTAACAATCAAGTTAAGCAACAATATTTTTTAACCAACATTATTTTTTAATTGAAGTTATCAAATCAAATCAAACATGAATCAAATAATTTCAAGTTATAATCGTTAGTATGCACCCATGATAGCCCAACCTGACATGCCATGAGTTAGAGATGTAAAATCAGGTAATCGTTCAGGCTTTTGTTGGATCTTGTCAGGTCAAGTAAAATTGAATACATGTCGTGTCAGGTCAATTTGATGGTTGACTTGGATCAGGTCAGGTCCGGATCAAATCAGTTCGGGACTTTTTCAGGTTGATTTGACATTACGTTCGATTTGGGTTAATTTTAATTCGGATCGATGTTAGTTCAGGTAAAAACGGTTTAAGTTCGAAGCAATTAAATACCATATTAATTCAGGTTCGATTGACTTCAGTCGTATCTCGTTCAGATTGAGTCACATCATTGATATACAAAATTCAGGTCGGATCTTATCATATACGGATTGACTTCAGGTCGAATCATTTTCTATATATGAATCAATTATTTTTCGCCTTTCATTAATGTTGAATTGCAATTTGTAATTGTATATGATTTAGAGTAAATTACAAAAATATAAATAATTATGGATCAATTTTGAAAAAAATATAATTTAAAGGACTAAGTTGAACAAATATGAAATTACAAACAAAATTTTAAATAAATTAAGCAACACACATTGATAATCAAATCAAGAAATTAATATAAAATTGGACTAAATTGTATCCATTTAAAAAGCTGGTGACCAAAAGTTTATAAGGTTTGGAGATTATAATATAATTTATAAAATTTGAAATGAAGTTTATTATGTGATTTATAGGTACAAAGTAAATTACAAAAATATAAATAAGTATAGGCCAATTTCATATACAAATATAATTTTAAGGACTAAATTGAACTAATATGAAATTGCAAATTAAAATTAAAATAATTAAACAACACAGAGGGACCAAATTGAGATAATTGTAAAATGTGAAAAAATTGTAAAATAGAATTAATTGCATTCATTTCAAAAGTTAAGGAAAAAGTGAAACAATTATAATATATATATATTATAATGTACATTATACTGTACATTATACTGTACATTATACTTTTTTTAGAGAAACGGCGGGCCTCATTACCCTTTCTAGTCCTAATAAGGGGAAAAGAGTGCTAAAATTTTGTTATCGGGAAACTATGTTACAAGATACATCAAATGCAATAATCTCAGGACAAACTGACTCAAGATACATTATACTTATGCATACAATATAAATATACACTTATATAAGTATACACTATACTTAATATATATATATATATATATACGCACATACGAACCAACTTACCTCAGTGGTTAAAAGAATCAGTGATGTTCCTAGAGGTCATGGGTTTCAACACCAACGGTAACAACATGGTGATTGAGCGTTCATTATCAAATGGTTGAGAGAGTATTTAGAACAAATACTACTTTATACTCACCTTAGCTTAATAAAAAAAGTGTGTATACATATAAAATATAAAATATATAAACTATAAAGTATAAGCATATAAACTATAAAGTATATAAATTATAATATATATATATATAAACTATATAAACTATATAACATAAGTATATATATTATAAGTATATATGTAATTATGTATGATCAATGATGCATGCATGATGTATGTATGATGCATGTATATATATATATATATATTTATATTTATACATGTCATAATTTATTAAAAAAAAAGAAAAAAAATAATATATGTACATATATTAATAGTATATATATACTTATTGATAATTTCGTAAAAGACCGTGTTCTGGGTTTTTTTTACTTAGGTTATTGTTTGCCTAAAAGCCATTTGTCATAGCATTTTAGTTGTATATAGTTGCATGTAGTATACATTTCCATGTGGTGGATAAGTTTTGTTGAGGCAAACTTTATTTGGTTCAACTGATGCTGCTTTAGAGGAAGGTTGTTGGCCAGTTGTGTTGATGCAGGAAATGACGAATGGGGAATTTATTTGCCGAGACAGAGCTCTCCAGGGCTAGAGGAACATAAGAAAACGACAGTGAGGAACATATTTTCTTGCAAAGGCAAGCTTTATCTTGCAAGTCTGATGTGGCTTAATAGAATTGCTGATGTCACTTGCCCAATTTCATCTTCACGTGCAATCATGCCCTCATCAAGGAAATTGACCACTGCCAGCTGTTATGTCATTTATAAAATGGGTATGTCAATGAGGGTATTTAGGGAATTTCCAAGGGCACTAAACCCTAAAAATTCCCATTATAAATACCTCATAATAACTTTTCAAAAGGTGGTGCAATCAAGGAGAAAATATACCCTAGGCTTGGAGTAAGCGACTGCAACACCCTACTTTCCACCCTTCTCACTCAACCGTCCTTGGTGCCTTCCATAGCCAGGCTTCATCGGAGCAGCGGCCAGGCCCTTGAGAGAGGTCGGTCGTTAGAACAGGCGTGGTTGTGGTCAGAATGTTACGACAGAGCTCTTATTTTGGGAGTGTTTCTTCCTTTGTTCTTCATCTTCATATCCTGTTAAGGGTTGTACTTAAAAGAATGATTTTAGATGATATTCACCGCACCATGAACTGTTTTACTTGGTGTTGGTTATTGTCTTGTTGAACGTTATTTGCTTGTTAATGATGATGCAATTTGTTTATGCTAAGTGTTGTTTTATTCACTGTTTAAATATTTTGCCTTGACATTGTAAGAGATTGTCTGGTGCCTTGGCAAAACATTCCTAGACTTTGTAAGAGCTTTCAAGAGAATACTAATCGCTTGGAAATGTATATGCTAAGGCAAGTAATTCTATACAAGTATACACAATCGATTTAAGTAATAAAGGGTAAGTGAGTTATTGTCTCCTCAGGGATTGGTTGGCTCTTTTATGTTTCAACACAACCAGAACTAGTTGTCACAAGCTAATTCCTAAAGTCTTGTCCAACTAGAAAACTATTAGTAACAAAATAAATCAAGAAAATATTATAAAGTATGGTTGTAGACAAGTTTGGTCGAGGTAAAATAAATATGCAAAACTATCAAATAAACAAGGCAAAGACAAAAGTTGACTAAAATAAATTCAAAACAACCTCACATATTCAGACTTTTCACAGAACACTCATGCTAATCTTTTATTACGACAAGCAATTATTCTAAGTCTAGAATGAATTGTTATGATATGATTAAGTTGCCCGACAGGATTACTGAGTATTCTTAGACGGTTGTTATGGCAATACTACTTAGCGTTAACTATAACCCTTGGTTTGTCATACTGTTATTGTAGCAACACCTCTCAGCATGAACTATAATCTTTGTCTATCCTACTCTAGCGTCTATCCCTTTTAGCCGATTGAAACCCTCTCCTGATCTCTAAGTTAGGCATGTTAGAACATCACCATCTCGGATCCATTCAATTGTTCACATAGATCTATCTTAATTCTCTCGAATCTAAGAATCAATATCTAGAAAACGGTAATCTCTCAAAGCTATTACAGTGTCAAGATGTGTTTCATCTAGACCTAGACAATCTTTCGAAGCTCTTACAGTGTCAAGGCAAAATATTTAAACAATGAACAAAACACTCATGAGAAAAATCATAATTTATTATTCATAAAACAGAAAATAATTGTTTCGGCAAAACAAAGGCTAACACCAAGTAAAGCAGTTCATGATGTTGTCAAAAATTCAACCAAAGTATCATCATTTTAATACAACCCCAAGCAAAGTAAAGAAATTAAGAACAAAGGAAGAACGACTCCCAAAATCGGGGGCTCTGTCGTGACATCTCTGATCAACACCGCGCCTGCCCTGATGGCCAGCCTCTCTCGAGGCCTGACCGCCGCTCTGCTATAGCCTAGCTATGGAGGATACCAAGGATGGTTGAGTTGGAAAACGGTGGGGAAGCACTGCAGTTGCTCACTCACGCTTCAGTTAAAGCTCTTCTTCTTTCCTTGCCTCCTCTTTTTGGTGGCTGTGGTGGTTGTGGCTGGGTATTTATAGAAGGAAATCTCCTAGGGTTTCGCGCAAGTGAAGATTCCCTAAATACTCGTTATTTTCTTGTCCAGGCTAAAAAATGAAAGGCATCTGGCTGTTTTCAAAATCTTAGGGGCTTGCTTGCACGTGAGGGTAGTCGTACAACTGGCATGTAGCATAAGAAATTCGTCATATCCGTTTCAGACTTGCAAGATAAACCTTGCCTCAGCAAGATAAATCTGCTCATCACTGTCTTTATCTTCTCTATTCCGTTAGCCCTTGCGAAATACTTTATCGCGACTGAAATGTTCTTCCTTAGTTAATTTCCTACACATACACAATCCACATAAGACCTTTCTCCTTGGCAACATCAATCAAACCAAATAAATTTTACCTAAGAAAACTTATCCACCACATGTAGTTATAACCTAAATGCAACTATTATGTTGTGAATACTTTGTTTAGACGATCAATAATTTAAGTAAAAAGACTAAAAATAGAGTCTTTTTATGAAGTTATCACACCCCCAAACTTAAGCTATTGCTTTTCCTCAAGCAATGTACAATAGTTAAAAAAATTAAGATTGTCATGGCAAAGCAGTATTAAGAAAATCATGTGGGTTTTGAAATTTCAGCCCTCAGCAAAAGTTTCACCTCAACATGTTTGACTGTCATATCAGTCAAATACCTTCCCTAGTCAGGATTCCTTGCTAGCGTGTGTGCATGATTGTAATCAGTCTATGCATTAATATAATTAGAAAACTTCAAGTAAGTGCTTCTGTTTTGTCAAGGCGTCAAATGATTTCTTAGGAACACTTTCTACTCCTATTTGTTTATCAACTTTTTTTGGGAGTCAGCTCATCACACCTATCTTTCCACACTCCAGGTGAAAGGGAGCATACCTTCCACCCCCAATCTAGCCGGGTAGAGTAATCTTGTGACTATTTTCATTCACTCATATGTATAGGCAACCCTTAATTTTTATGGAGTTTTCTGGTTATGCATTTACATAGAGACGGGTCCCTTTTATTCTTCAAGTTTTAAACACTAAGGAGTTCGAATTTAACCTTAACATTTTTTCATGTCTCGGCAAGAAGAGAGTTCTTTCCTAAAAATTTACTAATCACTTTAAGAAGATACAACCTACAATCGTGTTTATAATTTTTCAAAGAATCAAGTCTAGGGTTGGTTTTCTTCTTTCGACAGTCTTAAAGATAATTTTGGCCTAGGCAATTAGATTGTGCTTTCATCATAGGGGATCCCTAATCCATTCCAAATAATAGACTTAACGTTCTTATGTCATGATAACCAAATTTTTTAACCAATTATCATCAATTTCTTTTTAAAAAAGTGTGAGGAAATACCTCCCCCAAACTTGAGGGATGCATTGTCCGCAATGCAAGGGAAATTAAACTATATGTAACTAAATGAAAATACAAATGCAGAAAAAATAAAAATAAAAAAGCGACCTTGCTGTGGTGGGGTAGCTTGACTAGACGCACACATTTTGCATCGTTTTGGAGGAGGGGGACTCTCTGATCCCTTATCTTATATTGCAATCTACGAGGGAGATGGCTGAAGGACACGACCCGTCATTCGTTAATGCGTCGCTTAGTGCTCGGGGCTCGTGCTGGTGTTTGTTGTTCTTTAGCTTTAGTGGGTTGTGCAGGAACTGGAGTCTGGCTTTGAGCTGGTTCATGAATTGGTGTTGCTTGATGGACGGGGGACTGTTCTGGTGCTTGCTTGGGTACGGGTTGAGTAGAGACTGGAGTGAAATCTTCATCGGTAAAGAATTCAGGTGGAATCTCCTGAGTGCATTCAGAAGTAGATAAGGAGGAGCTGAGGAATTCATCTGTGTCGCCACGTCCTTCTTCCGGTATGGGTGAGATATGAGTGGCCAGTGGAGAAACGTCTGTGTGTACTTCTGGGGGAGCATTTTTTGTCGAGGCATTGAATGTACTGCCGTCAGCAGCGTGTTTCAGGATAATATCGGGGAATGGCGGTAGGTCTTCATTGGTGATTAGGAGCAACTCCTTGAAAAAGGCATTGAATTGTGCATCTCTTGCCTTGACATAGCCAAAGAAGATCTCCATGTGATTTTCTAGACACTTGATCTTCTCACGGGTTTCTCGATATATGTGACCACTGCTGCCATTCTGGCCACAACAACAGATTTGGCTCATCTTTTCAAACCCTCATACGGGGCATTGCCATCAAAGCTCATTAACTCTGGCATTTTCTTCTTAGTTATTTCCTCATTTGACTTGATGAAGTCCTCGAATGGTTGTTCAGGGACTTTCTTCTTTCTGCATAGAGTAGTTATCAGGTTAGGAAATAAAAGATTATCTCAATTTCTTTTTGCGCAATCGTGGATTTGGTCGAACATAAGATCTCCAACATTGATCGATCGCCCATAAATTATCGAATGTAACATCATTAATCTTTTCACTAGAACGGTCATGTTGTGGGAGGTCGGCATTAGTTTTCCCTTGAGGAAGTGATTCCATAACTTCACCATTGGTTTAAGGGCTTGGTGATCTACCCACTTTCTTGTTGGCATGTTTCCCTCAAATTTGGCCTATCCAAAGCAGAGGTCTTCAAGAACTCCACTGTATGTTTCTTGTTCCGCCTCAGCCACGAACTTCTTGTGTTAATCCTCCACTTTTCCCAACTTGAAATATCGGTTGAGTGCTGAAGGGGAAAACCAATGAGTTTCTCTCTCATAGACGGTATGTTGGGATGGGTTTTCAAGATGGGCATAAAATTCCCGAACCATTGTTGGTGCTACGGCCTTAGGATGCCGGGCAAATTTCTCCCATTTATGCTTTCCAACCACATTCACCACTTCTGATCCGAATGGCTCTTAATTTTCTGATAGAAAAACGAAACCATCCTTAAAGTATACTTGTTGTTTTAAGGTTCTTATGTCGTGCCTCAGCTTCAACAATCTGGAAATGCTCAAATCTTGCTATTGGGGCTGGATTTTTCTTTGATCTAGCCATGATACTTGCTATTACAGGGTTTTTCATGGCTTCAAGGAAGGAAAAATATTGAAGGAAAATTTTTTAAAGAAAGAAACTGTGGGACGGTGGAGAATATGGAGTGTAAATTGTTTTTTTGGAAAGATAATGGGTGGTTTAATCGGGGTAAATTCATCAAAAAAATAGGGAAAAAGATATGACATTAATATCTCCATATTTGATTTGACATAAAGTGGGGAAAAGATAATTTTCTCTTTACAATTACTGTCAAAACCTTTTTGCATTAGGGTTTCTCTTCCTCCCATGCGTAAGGTCTCTCCCCATATTTCTACGTGTACCTTGTATGCCAAAAAGAATAAAACTAATGTGAAACATATAACTAGTGCATAAAATAAGTGAATTTATTTATGTACATAATTCAGATTTTCATTGCTAGGCAACAAAAATTATTCAGGTAAGTAAAGTAAACTCTTGGGTATCTTGTGATGTTGATGCCGATTTATCGCACATGACTAGTGCTCCTTTGTATTACTTTAGTCTCTAACCATTCACCTTGAAAATGGATCCATCATCTTAGTTCTTGATTTCTATTGCTCCATTACTCTGGACTTGGAGTACGATGAACGGTCTTGACCATCTTGATTTTAGCTTGCCTAGAAATAATTTGAGTCGTGAATTATAGAGCAACACTTGTTGTCCAAAATAAAATTGCCTTGGAAATTTTTTTCTATTATGCCATATTTTTGTTTTTTCTTTGTATAGGCGGGCACTTTCGTAGGCTTGAGCTCTGAATTCATCCATTTCATTCAGTTCCAAGAGTCTTCTTTCTCCAGCAAGCTTAGCATCCATGTTCAATTTCTTGATGGCCCAATAAGCTTTATGTTCAAGGTCCATAGGCAAATGGCACTCCTTACTGTAGACGAGTTTTAATGGGGACATTCCTAGCGGTGTCTTAAATGCTGTGCGATAGGACCATAGTGCTTCATCTAGCTTTGGCGACCAGTTCTTTTGGCTTGGGTTGACCACTTTCTCAAGGATTTGTTTGATTTCCCTATTAGAAACTTCAACTGCCCATTAGTCTGGGGGTGATATGCCTTTGCTATTCGATATCGCACTTCATATCTTTTTAGCGCCTTGGCAATTAATTTGTTTTCAAAGTGTGTGCCTTCATCACTGATGATAGCTCACGTTTTCCAAAACGTGTGAATATGTTATTATGAAAAAATTTCAGCATGGTCTTGGAATCATTTTTAGGTGTTGCGATGGCATCCACCTATTTGGACACATAATCTACTGCCAAGAGAATGTATAGATCACCAAAAGATGTGGAAAAGGGTCCTATGAAATCTATCCCCCATACGTCGAAAAGTTCAACCTCTATAATGTTTTGCCATGGCATATCATGTCTCTTTGATATGTTCCCTGTTCGCTGGTACCTATCACACGACTTGTAGAATTCATGCGCATATTTAAACAAGGTTGGCCAATAGAAATCGGATTGAAGAACCTTCACCACTGTTCTCATTCCACTAAAATGTCCTCCATATGGTGATGAGTGGCAATGAAGTAGAATTTCTTTGTGTTCTTCTTGTGGGATACATCTTTTGATTATTTGGTCACCACATTACTTAAATAGGAATGGTTCATCCCAATAATAGTCACACATCATGTTTGAACTTTTTTCGGCCTTGGCTAGATAAATCTAGAGGTACAATACCACTAACAAGAAAGTTGACTATGTCAGCATACCACGACACAACCATGACAAATAAAATTTTCTCATCAGGGAAATCCTCCTGGTTGTCTTTCATGTCATGACAACTAATTTTGTTTTCTAGTCTAGATAAGTGATTTGCCACTTGGTTTTCCGTACCATTTACCTCTAAATCGAACTCTTGTAGTAATAATATCCATCTGATTAGCCTAGGCTTTGCATCTTTCTTATTAATCAAATATTTAATGGCATAATGATTCATATGCATAATGACTTTAGTTCCTATGAGATATGACCTAAACTTATCGAATGCAAATACTATTGCAAGAAGTTTTTTTTAGTTGTGGTATAGTTTACTTGTGCATCATTAAGAGTACGACTAGCATAGTATATAACATGAAAGAGTTTTACATTTTTGTTGACCTAGCACTACCCCAACTGCGTAATCACTAGCACACATGAGCTCGAAAGGATCATTTCAGTCTGGTAGAACAACGATTGGTGCTGATGAATGTTTTTTCTTCAAATCTATAAAAGGATTTAAACAATCATCATTAAATACAAATTGTTGATTATGTTGAAGCAAAAGACACAAAGGTTTTGAGATTTGAGAAAAAATCTTTTATAAATCGCCTATAGAAGCCTGCATGTGCAAGGAAACTATGTATGCCTTTCACGTTGGTGGGTGGAGGTAGATTTTCAATTACTTCCACCTTGACTCTATCGACTTCAATGCCTTGACAAGAAATTTTGTGTCCCAAAACTATTCCCTTGGTTACCATAAAATGGAATTTTCCAATTCAGTACTAGGTTGGCTTCTTCACATCATTTGAGTACTTTAGATTAGTTGCCGAGGCATCTTTTGAAATCGTTTCTTGAGACGGAAAAGTCATCCATAAATATTTCCATGCAATCTTCCACCATATCCGAAAATGGCCATCATACATCTTTGAAAGGTAGTTGGAGCGTTACATAGCCGAAATGACATTCGTCTAAATGCATAGGTACCATATGAACATGTGAAAGTAGTATTCTCTTGATCCTCTGGTGCTATGGTTATTTGATTGTATCCCGAATATCCATCAAGGAAGTAGTAAAATGCTTTTCCTGCTAGTCTATCAAGCATTTGGTCAATAAAGGGAAGAGGAAAGTGGTATTTCTTTATGTCCTTATTGAGTTTCTTATAGTCTATACATAATCACCAGCCCGTGACTGTTCTAGTAGTTAAAAGCTCATCATTTTCATTTTTGACCATGGTCACACCACCTTTCTTTTGTACGCATTATATCGGACTGAACCACGAGCTATCGAATATTGGATTAAATTACTCCCGCATCTAGCCATTTTATGATTTCCTTCATGACTACCTTTTTCATGATCAAGTTGAGTATTCTTTGTGGTTCTACCAAATTGCTATGGCTGTCTTCTAAGTTGATCTTGTGAATGCATATGGTAGGGATGATTCCCTTCAAACCTGTCATGGTCCACCCGAGAGTTTTTTTGTGCTGTGTCAAAACATTTAATAAATTGTTCTCATGTTCAGAGGTTAGAGTGGTAGAAATTATCATGGGTAAAGTCTCATTACTACCTAGGTAGGCGTATTTCAAATGCAATGGCAAAGTTTTAAGTTCCAATGTGGGTGCATGCTGTAATGATGAATTTGGGGGGCTAACTTCATTGAAATCTAAGGGTTTGAATTTCATACCTTGGTTAGCATGAAGGAAACTAGATTGTTCCTCTGATTCTCATTCATGACATGCTTTGGTGTCATTGGCAGGGAACCCATTTAGTGTTTTATTCAAACAACTGTGGCCAAGGCAATATTTATCAAAATCCTCTTGTGAAAGTTTTTCGCCTGGGCCATGAAATTTGTGTTCATGTGTCATAGACTTCAAGTCGTGGCACAAAGTGTTGTATTGATCGATTTTTACAAATTCATCTTGGTCAAGAATTTCCATCTCATGTTCCTCCATTGAGTCTATGTGTCTAATGCATTGGTCCACATATCTTATGGAGTTGAAGACATTGATTGTGGCGCTTTGCTCTCCTACCCGCACCGTGAACTCTCCTTTCTTGCAATCTATTAAGATTCGTCCAGTGGCCAAAAGGGTCGTACAAGGATGATGGGTGAATTTTCATCGACTTCACAGTCTAAAATTAGGGAATCAACTTGAAATACAAATTTGTCCACCTTTATAATGACAACTTCTATTATGCCCTCAGGACAAACATAGGATCGATCAGCTAACTGTAGGATAACCGTAGTTAGGCATACATTATAACTTTATAGTTTTAAAAATATGGACTTCGGTATCAAATTGACGCTCGACCTTAGGTTAACAAGAGCTCATCCTACAAAGTTGTTACCAATTGAGCATGGTATCACAAAATTGCCAGGGTCTTTTTACTTTGGTGGTAGTTTGCTTACTGCAAAGAAGATTTCTGTTGATACGACAATATTTTCTACCTTCCTCTTTTTATGACAATGTCTTTTAGAAACTTAGCATATGAATGCATTTGCTCGATGACTTCAAGTAAAGGTACATTGATATACAACATATCTAGAACATTAACAAATTTCTTGAACTGGATGTCATCATTGTGTTTCTTCAATCGTTAAGGAAAGGGTGGTGGAGGTCTCACGTCATTTGTTGTCGGTGTTAAGGAAATGCTGGCCTTGGCCATAAGTTTCCCATTATATGTTTGATGATTTTCTGAGTCTTCATCATTTTCCTTTTCTTTGGACAATCCATTCTGTTCTACAGCTTCAGCTTGATCCTCTGGTTGTGCAATGCCTTGGCTAGAATCTTCTAGCTGTTTTCCCCCAAACTTGTCATTCTATTAATCTGTACTCTACTCCTTAGTGTAAGTACATTGTACTGCTTCTTCCCATGATGTTTAGTGTTTCAGTATCAATAGGGAGACTTCCTTGTGGGCGAGAATGTAATGCCATGGCGATTTGACCAACTTGGTTCTCTAATTCTCTTAGGGATGACCTATGGCTTTGCAAAAAATCAACTTGATTTTGCAACAAATTTCCTTGATTTTTTATTGTTGATGAGTGCTCGTGCATCAGAGTCTTTGTTGAAGCCATGGAATCTTTTGTCAAGGCCATGAATTCTTACACTGAAGCTTCCAAGGAGTTATAATTAGAGTTGGTATTAGAGGAAGAAGATGTACCTTTAGTGCTTTGCCAGGGCATATAATGGTGCTGATTATGAAAATGTTGATGTTCTGAGTTACTCTGTTGTGGCATATTATAGTTTTCTTCCTGATTGTTGTTGGTCCCTATTTACCCCATGAAAAATTCGGATGTTCTCGCCATCTAAAATTGATGGACTCCTAGTTTTCTGGACATTCATTCTCATGATGGTTACCGTGACAAAATTTGTATGCATTAATGGTTGCTTTGACTTGTCTCACCTCATTAAGACGCTGCAAAATTTTCAACATATTAGTTATGGTAGAAAGTTGAGCAGCTACCGAATCCTTACCCTCAATTTCATATGCTCCTGAAACTTTTCTACCGGTTCCCAGCCTTGTAGTTGGGAATTGATAGTCATTATTTGCTATCCTGTGGAGGATATCAAAGGCTTCATTAGGTGATTTGTCGAGTAAAGACTATTTACTGAGGCATCCAACATTATTCGAGTAGGTGCATTAACTCCATTGTAGAAATCATGACTTGAGTCCAATCATGAAATTCATGGTTCACACACTTACAAAGTAGACTTTTATACTTATCCCAACACTCATACATTGACTCATCATCTCCTTGGCAAAACTTGCACTGTAATTGCATAGTTGTGTATTCATATTGGGTGGATTGTATCGAAGTAGAAAACTCTTACATAAATCCACCCAAGATTCCATTGAGCATGAGGAACTCTACTGAGCCAAGCTCTCGCTCTATCGCAGGGAATAAGGGAAAAGTTTAATTTTAAGCACATCTTCATGCACTCATTGTTGTCGGAATGAATCACACACTTCAAGAAACCACATATTTTGTCTAGCATCCTCATTAGTGAGCCACAAATTGACCGATAGTTTAGCATATTGAACATTATCGGTTTAAGCTCAAAATGGGTTGCTTGTATTTTAGGTGCCATGATGCCTGGATTGATATCATCAAGAATTGGGTTTAAGTGATCTCGTATTGCTCGTGGTCTTGCAAATTCTCTCTGAAAATTATTTGCTGCTACATCAGGATCTGTGTGATATCCCATATTGTTGTTGCCTTGAAATTGTAGTTGGTTAATGTATTCTCTGGTTCGTTGGTTACGTCAGCTTTGTCTGAACAACTGTTCAATTTCAAGATCGAATGGCTCTATTGGTTTACCAGTAGCTCTCAGGGTCATGCAATGATAAAACCTTCAAAAGAAAAAAAAACGAATTAAACTTACTAAGAAAAAGGTGATAAGAAAATTTTTTTATGGCGAAAAATAAAAATTTTGTCAGTTGCCAATGCCCAGTAACGGCGCCAAAAACTTGATTGCTTGGAAATGTATACGCTAAGGTAAACAATTTTGTGAAAGTATACACAATCAATTCATGTAATAAGGGTAAGAGTTATCGTCTCCTCAGGGATTGGTCGGCTCTTTTAAGTTTCAGCACAACCAGAACTAGTTATCACAAGCTAATTCCTGAAGTCTTGTCCAACTAGAAAACTATTAGTAACAAAATAAAGCAAGAAAATATTATAAATTATGGTTGTAGACAAGTTTGGCTAAGGCAAAATAAATATTCAAAACTATCGAATAAACAAGGCAAAGACAAATGTTGACTAAAATATATTCAAAACAACCTCACATATTCAGACTTTTCATAGAGCACTCATGCTAATCTTTTGTTATGACAAGCAATTATTCTAAGTCTAGAATAAATTGTTATAATATGCTTAAGCTGCCCGATAGGATTACTAAGTATTCTTAGACGGTTGTTATGGCAATACTACTCAGTGTTAACTACAACCCTTGGTTTGTCAGATTGTTGTTGTAGCTATACCTCTCAGCGTGAACTATAATTGTTTTCTATTCTACTCTAGCGTCTATCCCTTTTAGTCGATTGAAACCCTCTCCTTATCTCTAAGGTAGTCAGGTTAGAACATGACCATCCTGGATCAATTCCATTGTTCACATAGATCTATCTTAATTCTCTCGAATCAAAGAATCAATATCTAGACAAACGGTAATCTATCGAAGCTCTTACAGTGTCAAGACGTGTTTCACCTAGACCCCAGACAATCTCTAGAAGCTCTTACAGTGCCAAGGAAAAATGTTTAAACAATGAACAAAACAATCATGAGCAAAATCATAATTCATTATTCATAAAACATAAAATAATTGTTTCGGCAAAACAAAGACTAACATCAAGTAAAGCAGTTCATGATGTTGTCAAAAAGTCAACCAAAGTATTATTGTTTGAATACAACCCCAAGGAAAGTAAATAAATTAAGAACAAAGGAAGAACGACTCCCAAAATCGGGGACTTTGTCTTGACATCTCTTATCAACACCGCGCCGCCCTGACAGCCTCTCTCTCGAGGCCTGACCACCGCTCTACTATAGCCTGGCTATGGAGGACACCAAGGATGGTCGGGTTGGAAAACTATGGGGAAGCACTGTAGTTGCTCACTCACGCTTCAGTTAAAGCTCTTCTTCTTTCATTGCCTCCTCTTTTTAGCAGCCGTGGCTTGGTATTTATAAAGGTAAATCTCCTAGTGTTTTGCGTAAGTGAAGATTCCCCAAGTACCCATTATTTTCTTGTCTAGGCTAAAAAAGGAAAGGCGGTTGTCTGTTGTTAGAATCTTAGGGGCTTGCTTGCACGCAAGGGTAGTCGTACAGCTGGATGTGACATAAGCAATTCTTCATATCTTCAGAATCGCAAGATAAACCTTGCCTTGGTGAGATAAATCTACTCCTTACTGTCTTTATCTTCTCTATTCCAATGGCTCTTGTGAAATATTTTGTCGTGACTGAAATGTTCTTCCTTAGTTAATTTCCTGCACATACACAATCCATACAAGCCCCTTTCTCCTCAGCAACATCAGTCAAACTAAATAAATTTTGCCTAAGAAAACTTATCCACCACCTGCAGTTATAACAGTTATAACCTAAATGCAACCATTATGTTGGGAATACTTTGTTTAGACGAGCAATAACTTAAGTAAAAAAACTAAAAATAGAGTCTTTTTATGGAATTATCAATTACCATTTTTTAGGAATAGATGCCTAATATCGAGAGAGTTAGGGTAGATCTATGTGAACAACGAAACTAATCCGAGATGTTTAGGTTATAATCCACTTAGAGATATGGAAAGGGTTTCATTCGACTAAAAGGGGTAAATACTTGAGTAAGATAGGCAAAGACTACAGTTTACGCTGAGAGGTATTGCCACAACAACAATTTGACAAACCAAGGGTTGTAGGCCACGTCGAGTAGTATTACCGTAGCAACCGTCCTTGAATACTCTAGTAATCCTTTCGAGAAGCCTAAGCATAGCGCACTAAATTATTCTTAGCGTGGAATAAATTCTCGCCATAGCAAAACCAATCTATGTGCTTCGTAAGAAGTCTGATTGTGTGAGGTTTTTCTGAATATATCGAACTCAACAGTTTTATTTGCTTCGACAACTTTTATTTGTTTACTTTTGCATAATTTTCTTGTCTCAACCAAATTTTTCTGAACATCACACTTTACAATATTTCTTGCCTCGATAATACTTTTCCATATTTATACCATTTGTTCCCGTTTGCTTTCCTCTTTGACAAGAACTGTAGGACTAGCTTGTGACACCTAGTTCTAGTTGTAGATAAACATAAGAAATTCCCACTAATCCCTATAGACGATACTCAACTTACTACTATATTACTTGCATCAATTGTGTACACTTGCACAGATTTACTTGCCTTAGCATATACATTTACAAGTGATCAAGTTTTTGGCGCCGTTACCGGGGATTGGAAATATGAGGAATTTTGATAATTTCTGCCATAGCAAATTTTTATTTTATTGTCACATTTTCTTTATTTAGTTCAACTCGTTTGTTTTCTTATTTTCTTTTATAGGTTTTTGTCCTTGCATGACCAAGAGATCTGCTGAAAAACCATTAATACCATTTAACCCTGAAATCAAACAATCATTTAGACAAAGGTGACATACTTAGCGTGCCAAAGATTATATGAATCGATTGCAGTATCAAGCTGATAATAATATAAAAGACTAGGCAGATCCCGATGTCGCAGCAAATAATATCCCCAAAATGCTGCAAGACAACGAGCTATACGTGATCACTTAAATCCTATTCTTGATGATCTGAACTCCGAAATTATGGCACCATAAATACAGGTAGGTAACTTTGAACTCAAGCCGGTGATGTTCAACATGTTCAATTCTATCTGTCAGTTTGGTGGCTTGCCTAATGAAGATGCTAGACAACATGTGCATGCTTTCCTTGAAGTGTGCAACTCGTTTAGACAACAAGTGTGTACGAGGACGTGCTGAAACTAAAATTATTCCAATACTCTTTGTACGACAGCAAGAGCGTGGTTGAGTGGAGTCCCATCCGACTCAATGGAATCTTGGGTTCATCTTTGCAAAAATTTCCTTCTTACATACAACCCGCTCAATATGCACACCCAACTTTGCAATGACATTGCAAGTTTTCACCGAAGCGATGAATCTATGTATGAGTGTTGGGACAGATACAAACATTTTCTTCGCAACTTAACTAACCATGGATTCCACGACTGGACTCAAGTTGTCATGTTTATAACAGTGTTAATGCACCTACTCACTTGATGTTGGATACGTTGGCAAATGGCACTTTGCTCGGTAAATCACCCGAGGAAACCTTTGATATCCTCGATCAGATAGACAATAATGACTATCAATTCCCATCTGCAAGGCTTGGAACCGGTAAAAAAATATCTGAGGCGTATGAACTTGATAGTAAGAATTTAGTTTCTGCCCAACTTTATGCCATAACTAACATGCTGAAATATTTGCAGTGTTCTAGTGAGGTGAAAGAAGTCAAGGCAACTAACTCAACATGCATTTTCTGCCGCGACAACCATCATGAGAGTGAATGCCCAGAAAACTAGGAGTCCATCAGTTTCGTGGGAAACTTCAATAGAAGCAACAACAAACCATACTCTAATACATACAATCCTAGATGGCGACAACATCCAAATTTTTCATGGGGTAATCAAGGGAACAACAATAACAATTATGCATGCAATTTTAATAGGCCACAATGAAACATTTCTAAACACTCAAGTTCGCAACATCAACAGATGCCCTGACATGGTAACAATAAGCATAATACATCTTCGTCAAATTCTAACTCCCTTGAAGCTTTGTTGCAGAAATTTATGGCCTCGACAAAAGATTTCATGGCTTCAACAAAGACCTTGATACACGAGCACTCATCGACAATCAATAATCAATGTACTTTATTACAAAGCCAAGTAGCTCTATTACAAAGCCATAGTTCATCATTAAGAGCGTTAAAGAATCAAGTGGGCCAAATAACCACAGCAGTACATTCTCGGCCGGAAGGAACCCTCCCTATTGATGCTCAGGTCACTAAGCCTCATAGGAAGGAGCAATGCAGTGCGCTTACACTTAGAAGTCGTACCTGAATTAATCTTTATGATTAGTTTGGGGAGAAAAGTAAGAAATTTCTCACCAAGGAACTACATATAAAGAATCTGAAGGTCAATGAGAAATTGTTGAACACGATTATTTTCCAAGGCAAAAGTTTCATCACCATATGCAGCAGATGAAGCTAGACCTCCTCCACCATTCCCCTCAGCGTTTGAAGAAGCATAATAACGAGATCCAGTTCGGAAAGTTTGTTGATGTCCTTGACCAGTTTCATATCAATGTTCCATTACTTGAAGCCATTGAGCAAATTCCTTACTATGCAAAATTCTTGAAGGACATTGTCAAAAAAAAAAAGAAAAGTGGAAAGAGTAGAAATTATTTCCATGGATACATATATTATTCGGTAATGAGTAAACTTCCGCTGAAGCAAAAAGATCCTGCCAGCTTTGTTATACAATGTTCCATCTGTGATAAATATGTGGGAATAGCTCTCTATGTCTTGGGGTCAAGTGTAAATCTGATGCCCAAGTCCATATTTTTGAAGCTTGGAATGGGTAACGCTCGACCAACTATTGAGATTATATAACTAGCTGACCAATCACACGTTCGTCTCGACGAAATGATTGAAGATGGGATTTGAAAGTGGACAAGTTTTTTCCTAGTCGAAACTTATCTAAACGAGGCATACAAAGATATTTGCCTCGGCACATGTTTTTTTTACTGAAATAGATGAAAGACATACTAAAGATAGAGAAAATATGGAGCCTGGGGACAATTCATTAGAGGTGGAACAATCTAGTTTACTTCAAGCTATACCATGTATGAGATTCAAACCCCTTGATTTCAATGAATTAGTTCCTCCAAAACCTTCTCTACAACATGCACCTACCTTAGAACTTAAATCTGTTTCCATCACATTTGAAATATGCATAACTAGGTAGTGATAATGCTTTACCAGTTATAATTTCTGCTAGTCTAACCCTTGAGCAAGAAGATAGCTTGTTGAATGTTTTGTCACATCACATAAAAGCTCTAGGTTGGACTATGGCATACTTAAAGGGAATCAACCCTACAATATGCATGCACAAGATCCAACTAGATGATTGTCATAGCAACTCAGTAGAACCACAAAGAAAACTTAATCCGATAATAAAAAGAGTAGTGATGAAGGAAATCATCAAATGGATCAATTCTGGGGTGATCTATCCAATATTCGATAGCTCTTGGGTTAGTACAGTTTAATGCGTACCGGAGAAAGGTGGAGTGACCTTGGTAAAAATTGAAAATGATTAGCTTTTGCCTACAAGAACCGTCACGGGCTGGAAGATTTACATGGATTACAGAAAGCTCAAGAAGGCAACAAAGAAAGATCACTTCCCTCTTCCTTTCATCGATCAAATGCATGATGGGTTAGCAGGCAAGGAATTTTACTACTTCCTTTATGAATATTCTGGGTATAATCAGATCACTATAGCACCAAAAGATCAAGAGAATACCACATTCACATGTCCGTATGACACCTATTCCTTTAGAAGAATGTCGTTCGAACTATGTAATGCTCTGGAAAATTTTCAGAGGTGTATGATGGCCATTTTCTCAGATATGGTATAGGACTTCATGGAAATATTTATGGATGACTTTTTCGTCTTGGGTGATGACTTTGACAGATGCCTTGGCAATTTATCCAAAATGCTGAAGCGATGTGACGAGTTTAACCTTGTGTTAAATTGGGAGAAATGTCACTTTATGATGACAAAAGGAATTGTGTGTTGGGACATAAAATTTCTTGCCAAGGCATTGAGGTTAATAAAGCCAAGGTGGACGTGAATGAGAATTTGCCTCCACCCACTATTATAAAAGGCATAAGAAGTTTCATAGGGAATGCAAAATTATGTAGACGGTTCATCAAGGATTTTTAAAGATTTCAAAGCCTTTGTGTCTTTTGCTTCAACAAAATCAACCTTTCGTGTTCAATGATGACTGCCTCAATGCATTCACTGATTTAAAGAAAAAGCTTGTGTAATACCCCACTTATTGAATTAAGGACTTTGTTGAAAAGATTTAGAATTAGAGGATTTAAGTGATTAAGTGATAAAATGTGGGTAAATGATTGGAATAGATTGCAACTATAGATGAATAGAAAGGGCATTTTAGTTATTTAATGGGGAAATAAATTTAATGATTATTTTATTTAAGTATTTAAGTAAAAAGGGAAGAATGAGAAAAAAAGCTTTATTTATTTCTTCTTATTCTTTCACGTGGTCAAGATTTCCTCATAGCTCTAAAGTTAAGTTTTGATTAATAGGTTTTTCGTTTTGATTGTGGGTTGTTTTTACAACCTTAACTGATATAGAAGCTTAAGGAAGGATTAATCGAGATTAAAACCATTAAAAGAAGGAAATATTAGAGATTTTAGAAAAGTGGTTTTGAAATGATATGTTAGTATATTGGTGTTTATTGAGGTTTATTGATAGATTTGACTTGCCAAAGAGGTAAATGAGAGTTAGAAGTATTAGATGGGATAAAGAACATATTAGAAAAAGTGGTTTGATTCTTAGAATTTAATGTTCTTGAATGATTTTAGATGTTCTAAGAGGCTAAATGAAGGAAAATTAGTATGAGTAGTTAAGGAAGAGTTTAATAGTATTGTAAGGGGTAAATATAACAAGAATTGACCATATTGGGATTAAAATCAAGTTGAAAACTGGAAATTCTAGGCAAGGGTATCGGTACTACTAAGAACAATATCGATAATATAGGCTAAAATGAGATAAATTGGATGAGTAGAGATCGATGGATGAGTTCAATATAGTATTCAATTAGATACCGATGAGGTAGTATCGATACCTTGATCAGAGGTATCAATATCAAGAAACATTAAATCTAATTTTGGTATCAATACCGATAGGGGTATCAGTACCATAGTAGGGTAGTATTGATACCATGGTATACTATATTATAGAAGTATCGATACTAGGGTAGTAGTATCAATAATATGGAGCCAAAAATGTTAAAATAGGCTGATAGGGGTATAAAAAGTTAATGATACGTTCTTTTGAGTATTGTTAAGTATAATAGTTAGGAAATATTCTAACATCGAGTATGGTATATGTTTTTATGGATGCTTGAGTAGATTGAAACTAAGCTTCCGAAACAAGCAAAACTAAGGGCAAAGGCAAAGTACCAGAGTAATCAACCTTACCTTTTGGATACATAACAATGATAGTAAGGTGAGTGCATTTATGTTGTACATTAAGAGTTATAAAGATATGTTGTTAAAATATATATATTATATTGATATATCAGTACTATGTGTACTACAGGCACTTCGTGTGCATATTCACGAAATTCATCATGAGTTGATGAATCACAGTACATGCACTTTGTGTGCATATTCACGGAATTCATCATAAGTTGATGAATAACCATGCATGAACTTCGTGTGCATATTTATGGAATTCATCATGAGTTGATGAATCACCGTACAAGCACTTCGTGTGAATATTCACGAAATTCATCATGAGTTGATGAATCACCGTACAGGCACTTCGTTTGCATATACACTAGAGGTGGGTATATGGGTTAAGGCCCACGGGCTACCCGTTTAACCCGCGACCCGTGCGGGTTTTGGACATCAAAAACTGAAGCTCGTTTAAATTGTGAGTTTTTTAGCTCGGATTGTTAAACCCGCGGGTTTAATGGGTATAACCGCGGGATACCGGCGAAGCCCGCGATAACCCGCTTATTTTTTTTAATTTAATCCCAGGATTAAGTAAATATAGTGTACTTACAAATAAGAAATGAACAAAAAAAATCTAAATGCTTCTTGTTTGGGGTTTAGTTGATACAAATGGATTCACTTTTTACCAAAATATTTAACATTATTTTTTAAATAATGAGAAACGTCTTTCTAGGTGACATTTCCATTAATATTGAAATGTTTTATTATATTAAAATAATGAAATTAATGGTTATCCCACTAATTCTCTGATCTGACTTTTATTTAAATTATAAAACAAGGTGCACCATGGCACTAGGGTTTAGATATGAACCAAAGTTGTCACCTTGTTTTATATGAATTCATCCTCCATATCTACCTTTTGACTCGAGAGGTTAGGTCCAAACCATCAAGTTTCCTTTGTATTTCTTCTTATAGTACTTCTTCTTTGCTCAGCTGCAACATCTAAACCAAAAGTAATAAGATCAAGAACAAAAACTCGACGCTTGTGCCTCCTCCTTAGTCACAAACCAACGCCGCTGACGTCTTCTCCGCAACCACGAACAACCTAGACATCTCGTTGACCGCGAGTCCATCAGAACAACACCTTCCTCAACCCATGTAGTGAGTTTTTGTTCTTTGTTTAATTATTATGCTTATAATACTTGTGTGTGTTCTTGAGTTTTTGTTCTTTGTTTGTTAATTGTTATGCTTATAGTGCTTGTGTTTATTCTTGATTTTTTTTATATTGATTTTATTTTTAATTTTTCTTATGGTATAATGTGATTGCTTGATTGGTATGTCAAATCTGGTTCTGGTTTGGTCAATTGATTGTTGCAGCTTCAACTGTGTTGGTTGAACTATGGATTTCTCTAGTGATCCCTTAGATGAAAGTGTTGGTATGGTGGATGATATTGTAATGAAAACTAATGAAGCAAAAGTACATGAACATAATGAATCAACAAAATCAAATAAGAGGTCTAGGACTCTTACTTATTCTGTGTGGAATTATTTCGATAAACTGCCTGATAAAGATGAGAAATGGAGAGCTAGGTGCAAGATACGTGCAAAAGAGCTTGTTGGGGGTGGGAATTTAAGTGTAACTTCAAGTTTAATTCGTCATGTTGGCGGTTGTAAGCTAAAGACAAAAGGGTTTGGTGAAACTGATATTGGTAAACTTATGCTTGATCAAGCTAGAAAATTAAGAGCTAAAAATTGATAAAAAGGTAGTGAATGCCATGATGCTAATAGAGAATGACCTTCCATATTCTTTTGTTTAACATAGAAGGTTTAGACAGTTACTGAAATATTTAAATCCTGATGCTAAAGTGCCTTCTAGCGGTGCTGCTACTATATTTGTGACCAATATGTATGGGCATGAAAAGAGCAAGTTGAAAGAAGTGTTTTCTAAAGTTCGTAGTAAAATATGTTTAACATCTGATTTGTGGACTTCATGTACTACAGAGGGTTATATTTCTTTGACTGCACATTTTGTTGATGAAGATTGGAAACTTATAGTAAAATTATTAATTTCTGTCATTTGCCTCCTTCACACACTGGTGCTGAATTAGCCAAAACTGTGTATGAATTCTTGGAAGATTGGGGGATTGAGAAGAAAATATTTTCTTTAACTTTGGATAATGCATCAGCAAATGGTAGAATGGCTGAAACATTGAAAGATAGACTTCTGAATAATTATAATGGTTTGTTATGTGGTGGGGAATTTTTCCATGTTCGATGTTGTGCTCACATACTAAATCTTATCATTCAAGAGGGTTTAAAAGTTGCTTGTTGTGCTTTAGACAAAATTAGAGAAAGCATAAAGTATGTTAGAGGGTCATAGGCAAGAATGAATCTTTTTAAAGCTTGTGTGGTTAACGTGGGTGATATTGATACCAAACTTGGTTTGCGTTTAGATGTCCCTACTAGGTGGAACTCCACTTTTTTTATGCTTGAAAGTGAACTTGCATACCGACGTGCTTTAACTAATCTTGCATTTGAAGATGTGAACTACAAGGATTGCCCTAATCATGAAGAGTGGGAAAGAGGAGAAAAAATGTGTCAGTTTTTGCATCCATTCTTTTTTATCACTGAGTTGATGTCCGGTTCTTCTTATCCAACATCTAATTTATATTTTGCACAATTGTGGGAAATTGAGTGTTGGTTGGTAGAAAATAGTACCCATGATGATGAAACAATTAGAAAAATGGTAGTCAATATGAAAGTGAAGTTTGATAAATAATGGAGTGATTATAGTGATGTGCTTTCACTTGGAACCATTCTTGATCCTCGTTATAAGATGCAGTTTTTGAATTTTGCCTATTCAAAGATTGGTCTTAATCTAATTTCTTGTCAAACAATATTGAATATTGTGCAGCACAAATTGAATTCTCTCTTTCATAAGTATGCCAAGATGTCTAAGAAAGAGTCAACTAGCAATAATACTCATATTCAGAATAGAGTGCGTCAAATGTATACTCCAAGTAGCATGCCTAAAGGAAAGTCACTAGCACTTGTGGATGTAAGTCTATATTTTGTTTCTTTTTACTTTCATTTACTTATTTCAGATTTTCAATTATTTGTTGGTTGTTTCATTTAATCTAACTTCTAATTTTGTGTAAATGATGTAGGAGTTCCTACAATTTTAGAATGATTTTTTGTCACAAGAAGGGACTTCTCAATTGGATACTTATTTAAATGAACAAAGGCTTTCTTTAACTTACCATCCAAGTCTTGATCTTTTGCATTATTGGATGGAGAATCAACTTAGATTTCCAGATCTTGCATTGACGGCATGTGACATTTTTAGCATTCAAATTACAACCGTTGCATCAGAATCGGCATTTAGCATTGACTCTCATGTTCTTAACAAATACCGAAGTTGTCTCCTTCCGGAAAATGTCCAATCTTTGATATGTACCAAAAATTGGTTGTTAGGATTTGAGGTTGAAGGAAAATATTTCAATTCTTAATGTTTAGTAAAATTGTTTCTTTATAAATTTACTTTTGATTTCAAAATTTAAACTATCTAATATATTATGATTTTTCTTATATTGTAGATGAAGTGGAAAAGTATATGGTGATTGGAAAAATGGAAGATTCAACTACATCCAAGGATTCAAAAAACATTGAAAATTATTGATGTTGATTTTATTTAGACTTATTGAGACTTATTAGTGTTATGGTGTTATTTATTTTAGACTTATTGAGATTTATTAGTGTTATGGTGTTATTTATTTTAGACTTATTGAGACTTAATGGTGTTATTTATTTACTTGTTTATCTTGAGACTTATTGAAATTTTTGTTGCTACCTTCATTTTCAAGTTGTTGGATCATTTTTAAAGGTATAGCAAGTTAGAACATTATTTTTTATTGCATTTAAAGCATTTAAAATTATTATTATTTAACGGACCGCGGGTAAGCCTGTTTAACCCGCAGGTTAAATGGACAAGTTGCATGACTTAGAATTCAAGACCGTTTATGATTGCGGGCTTTTTAAACTGATTCGTTTAAGCCCGTACCTTCAAAACCCGCGGGCTAAACGGGCGGGTAGCTCGTATACCCAGCTCTAATATTCATGGAATTCATCGTCAGTTGATGAATCACCGTACAGGCACTTCGTTTGCATATCCACGGAATTCATCATAAGTTGATGAATCACCGTACATGCACTTCATGTGCATATTCACGAAATTCATCATAAGTTGATGAATCACCGTATGAGCATGATTAGAAAGGGGGTAAAGGACCATAATAGCACCAATGGTGCAAAGTTATAAGGTTTACAATAAATTGTAAAGAGTTACTCGATATTTGAATTGTTACCATATATTATGTTTATAAGTTGATTATGATTATCTATGCCTCACTATGTAATACTTAACGTGTGTTCATTTCACGCGTAGGTTGAATACCAGCTGAGTAAGGAGATCCAGTCAGAGTTGCCCAATCAGTAACAATATGACATACCTGTCTACTTTTGATATATTTTTAGTTGGCATGTGATAGGTTTAGTAAAAACGCTATGTAAAACCTTTTAATTGAACTACAGTAAAATGGTAAAATGTGGAACATCTCTTTTTATGTGTATATGTAAGTTAATGCATGTTTTACTTGTAAATAAATTATAATAGTTTAATAAAATGAATCAAAATATAACGCATTTTCAAATGAAAAACTGTTTTAAAAGTGATGTGACATCTGTAGCTCGTATACGCAAATGTATACGGGAGATGGGTGTTACATTTATTGGTATCAGAGCTATAGGTTTAGCCGATTCTCAGCCAAATCGAGTGTAAATTTTAAGGTAAAAAGAGTTTACATGCCACTAAGATATCAAGGTTACTGATAGGGTATAGAATGAATATGATAAGATGTTTCTCCTTACTAACTTGAGTATTATCTTTATGAATGTTATGATAGATGTCGTATTCTACAAATTCAAGAAGAGCAGTTGGTTTAGAGAGTAGAGACAAATCAGGTAGTGAAAGCTATGAAGAGAATAGCTAACATCCAATTTCGTCGGACAACGCCAGTGCATCGATACCCCAGGGTATACATGTGTCGTAGTTTAGAGCTTTCATGCAATATCTCGATGCTATTCTGACAAGGTTCCAACCTTCTCCACCTCCCCCTGCTCCTCTAGTACCGTGAATGCTAATTCTGAAGGAGTTGAGAAGTTTGGGAGCTCATGAGTTCAGAGGAGAAGAAAGTGAAGGTCCTATGGATGCAGACTTATGGTTGAACGATATGATGATGATGTTAGAAATCCTTTAGTGCTCCGATCATGAGAAATTGGGAGGGGATGTATTGTTACTCAGAGGATCGACTTGGGTATGTGGACAAACACGATAATGTATGCGTCACCGGAGTAAGTGAACTGATAGTTCTTTCAAGAGGAGTTTAAAAACAAGTATATCGGGGAGCGGTTCATGAGATCAATACTGTTGAAGTTTCTCAACTTAAAATAAGGAGACCGAGCGATGCATGAATAAGAAGCTGAATACAATAAGCTTAGTTGTTACGCTACTGAGGTGTTCCTGATAACTCCGTAAAAAGACTTAATTTCTAGTTTTCTCACTTAAGTTATTGCTCGTATAGACAAAGTATGCACTGCATTTTTAGTTGCATTTAACTGTATATAGGTTATATTAGATTGTGGTGGATATGTTTTGCTTAGGCAAGATTTATTAGGTTTGACTGATGCTGCTGAAGAGAAAGGGTTGTTTGGGTTGTGTTTGTACAGGAATCCTATAGAGGAAGAAAAATTCAGTCGTGACAATGTAAAAGTGCAGAGGCCAAAGGAACAAATGAGAACGTGTGGAACATATTTATCTCGCCAAGGCAAGATTTATTTGAGGAAGTCTGAAGCAGGTGTGGCTAAACCGCCTATGTCACACGCCAACTGGATAATCTATTTCACGTGCAAGCAAGCCTCAATTATTCTAACAGTCGCCTAACGGCTAGTTAAGGAAAATCCAAAAGTAGACAAAGACTTAGGAGGTCTTTCCTTATAAATAGCCAGTCGTAGCCGCCAAAGAATGAGGCAAGGAAGAATAGAGAAGAGCTTTACCTAAGGCGTGAGCAAGCAACTACAGTGCTTTCCCACCTTCTACCCACCAACCTTCCTTGGTGTCCTCCATAGCCAGACGATAGCAGAGCGCTGATCAGGCTTCGAGAGAGGGTGATCACCAAGGTAGGCGCGGTGCTGATCAGGATTATCACGACAGAGCCCTCGATTTTGGTAGTTGTTCTTCCTTTGTTTTTAACTCTTTATCTATTTGGGGTTGTATTAAACGTTGAATCTTGGATGATCTTTGATAGCACCATGAATGCTTTACTTCGTGTTAAACTTTGTTTTTCCTAAACAATATTTTTATGTTTATGAATGATGAAGTATGTTTCGCTTATGACTGTTTGTTCATAGTTTAAATATTTTACCTTAGCACTGTAAGAGCATTGAGACATAGCCTTGGGTTTGGTAAAACAAGTCTTGGCATTTAAGAGCATCGAGATACCTTTTGTCTAGATAAGTGATTCTTAAATTCGAGAGAATTAAGATAGATCAACGTGAGAAATGGAATGAATCTAGGATTGTGAAGTTCTAACTTGTCTGCCTTAGAGATAAAGAATGAGTTTCAAACGACTAAAAGGGATAGATGCTAGAGTAGGAGAGACTACGTCTATAGTTAACGCCAAGAGGTATTACCGTAGCAACCGTATAAGAATACCTAGTAATCATGTCAGGCAGTTTTAGTGAGTCATAATAAGTCATTCTAAACTGAGAATATTTGTTGTCAAGACAGTGGTTCAGCATAAGTTCTGTGATACGTCTGAATATGTGAGGTTGTTTGCATTATATTTAAACCATCACTTGTATGCATATTAATTTTGCCTCAACCAAACTTTTCTGAAATCATTGAATAATTTTTCTTAGTTCATTAATATTAGTTCGTAGGATAATACTTAGTAGGACTTAGCTTGTGACATTAGTTCTAGTTGTGGTGAAAATATATTTCTAATTCAATCCATGTTGAGACGATACTCACTCACTACTATATTACTTGCTTCGATTATGTATACTTGCACAGATTTGCTTGCCTTAGCATATACATTTACAAGCAATCAAGTTTTTTGGCGCCATGCCGGGGATTGACAACTGACGATATTTTTAGCCATAACAAGTTCTCTCTGTCACATTATATTAGCCTAACGTAGTTTACTATTTTCTTTTGTAGGTTTTAATTATTGCATGACCTTGAGATCTTCTAGTAAGCCTTTGGAACCATTCAACCCTAAAATTGAGCAATCACTCAGACAAAGGTTGCGTACCCAAAGAACCAGCGAACAATCAAATCAATTTCAAATGTAACACAACATGGGAGATTTAGGAAATCCAGATGCATCAATTAATCTTCAAGTTGCAAGACCAAGAGCGATACGAGATAATTTGAACCCTATTCTCGATTACCTCAATCCAGGCATAGTGGCACCTGAGATCCAAGCCACTCACTTCAAACTCAAACCGTTGATGTTTAATATCTTAAACTCTATCCAGACAATTTAGTGGTTCACCCAATGAAGATGCAAGACAACATGTTCGTGCTTTCCTTGAAGCATGCAACTCGTTTCGGCAACAAGGAGTACACGAGGATGTGCTAAAACTGAAGCTTTTTCCTTACTCCCTACGCGATAGAGCAAGAGCCTGGCTTAGCGGAGTTCCTCCCGTCTCAATGGAGTCATGGGTAGACTTATGCAAGAGTTTCCTACTACGATAAAATCCGCCCAATATGAACAATCAGCTTCGTAATGACATTGCTAGTTTTCACCAAGGAGATGATGAATCAATGTACGAATGCTAGGATAGGTATAAAAGACTACTTCACAAATGTGTGAACCATGGATTTCACGATTGAACGCAAGTGGTAATGTTTTACAACGGAGTCAACGTACCAACTCGAATGATGCTAGATACCTCAACGAATGGCACCTTACTGGACAAATAACGATTGTCAATTTCTAAGTGTAAGATTGGGAACTGGCAGAAAAACATCAGGAGCATATGAATTAGAAGGTAAAGATTCGGTAACAGCTCAACTTTCGGCCATAACCAATATGTTGAAAAATTTGCAATGTCCTAATGAGGTTAGAGAAGTCAAGGTGACCAATAATGTATGCCTATTTTGTCACAGCAATCATCATGAGAGTGAATGTCCTGAAAACCATGAGTCAACCAATTTTGTGGGTAACTACAATCAGAACAATAATAACCCCTATTCGAGTACGTACAATCCTGGTTGGAGATAGTACCCAAATTTTTCATAGAGTAATCAAGGGAACAATAACAATCAAGCTGCAAACTACATGCCACAACATCTGACCATCAAAATTTTCAGAATCAACATCATCAGTAACCCTAGCAGAGCAATAAAGGTATAGTTTCTTCCTCTAACACACCAATTCGAATACTAATTCCTTGGAGTTATCATTGCAGGAATTCATGGCCTCGACAAAAGATTTCATGGCTTCCACAAAGACGTTGATGCACGAACACTCTGTAACAATTAAAAATCAAGGAAATTTGCTACAAAGCCAAGCAACGCTTTTGCAAAGCCATAGTTCATCTTTTAGAGCATTGGAGAATCAAGTGGGACAAATTGCTACGACATTACATTCTCGCCCACATGGAAATATCCCTAGTGATACTGAAGTAACTAAGAATCATGGGAAGGAGCAATGCAATGTACTTACGATAAGGAGTGGAAAATAAGTAACCAAGATGACAAGTTTGGGGGAGAACACCTGAACAATCCTTTCCATGGCGTAACACAACTAGATGATCAATCTGAGAATGTTGAACTAGAGGAAGTGCCTAAAGAGAATGAAATAAGTGAAGGCTCCGAAGAGCATCGACCGGATAACAAAAATTCAAGGTCAAGACCAGCGATTACTCAACACCATTAACAGTCGATGTGAGACCTCCACCACCGTTCCCTCAACGGTTGAAGAAGCATGATGACAAAATCTAGTTCAAGAAATTTGTTGATGTTCTAGATCAATTGTGTATTAATGTTCCCTTAATTGTAGCCATCGAGCAAATGCCTTCTTATGCCAAGTATCTTAAGGAAATTGTTACAAAGAAAAGGAAGGTAGAACGTGTCACCACGACAACAGAAATCTATTCAGCAGTAATCAAACTCCCACAAAAACAAAAAAACCCTGGCAGTTTTATAATACCATGTTCCATTGGTAATGACTTCATAGGAAGAGCTCTTATTAATTTGGGATCAAGTGTAAACTTGAAACCAAAGTCTATATTTATAAAGCTAGACGGGTATCACGCCCATCCCACCTCGGTCATCCTACAGTTGGCTGATCGGTCTTATGTGCGACTCGATGGCAAAATAGAAGATGTCATAGTAAAAGTGGATAAATTCATATTTTCAGTAGCTTTTCTCATCCTGGATTGCTAAGCCGATGAAAACGCACCAATCATTCTGGGATGCCCCTTCTTAGCCACCGGGAGAATCCTCATAGATTGTGAAAAGGGAGAATTCACCATGAGAGTAGGCGAGCAAAACATCACTATCAGTGTATTTAACTATATGAAATACGTGGACAATTCAGAGGAATGCCAATGCATTAACAAGATTGAAGAAAAGGCAATCCTTGGATGAGGTGAATCCCTAAGGCTCGATGAATATATTACATTGTACCATGAACCTACAACCGAGATACATGAAGCAGAAAAGTTTAGCCCAGACAAACTGTTTTTAGAAGATGATCCTGAAAATCATGGCCTCGATCACAGAAATCTGAGAAATGAACACCCCGAAAACAATACCAATACAAGATGCGAAGGAAAGACAAATGACCCATTGAGACTTCATCATAACAGATCAGGTATAAAATTTGAACGCTTAGATTATGATGAAGTTAAATCTCATGAGTCATCTTCACAACATACAACGAAGTTGGAACTTAAAACTTTGCTATCACATTTGAAATATGCTTATCTAGGAGTTGATGAAACCCTACCAGTGATAATTTCTGCCAACCTAACCTCCGAACAGGAGAATAGTTTGTTGAATGTCTTGTCACAACACAGAAAAGCTATAGGATGGACGATGGCAGACTTAAAAGGAATCAGTCCGACCATATGCATGCATAAAATCAACCTTGAAGATAGCCATAGCACTTCGGTAAAACCCTAAAGATGGCTCAACCCGATCATGAAGAAGGTAGTAATGAAGGAAATTATAAAATGGCTGGATGCGAGAGTGATCTATCCTATATCTGATACAATGCGTACCAAAGAAAGGTGGTGTGAAAGTGGTTAAAAGAGAGCATGACGAGCTACTCACTATAAGAACAGTCACGGGATGGCGCATATGCATAGATTACATGAAGCTCAACAAAGCCACAAAGAATGATCATTTTCCCCTCCCTTTTATTGACCAAATGTTGGATAGACTAGCGAGAAAAGCATTTTATTGCTTCCTCGATGGATACTCAGGGTATAACCAAATTGCCATAGCATCGGAGGACCAAGGAAAAACAACTTTCACGTGCCCATATGGTACCTATGCATTTAGATGAATACTGTTTGGACTGTGTAATGCTCCAACCACATTCCAAAGATGCATGATGGAAATCTTTTTTGGATATGGTGGAAGAGTGCATGGAGATATTTATGGATGACTTCTCCGTCTCGGGTGATGATTTTGACCGATGTCTCATCAATTTATCCAATGTGTTGAAACGCTGTGAAGAAGCTAACCTAGTACTGAACTGGGAAAAATGCCATTTTATGGTGACCGAAGGAATAGTGTTGGGTCACAAAATTTCATGCCATAGCATCGAAGTTGACAAAGCCAAGGTGGATGCAATTGCAAATCTTCCACCACCTACCAATGTGCAAGGTTTACACAGTTTCCTTGGACATGCAGGCTTCTACAGGAGGTTCATAAAATACTTTTCACAAATTTCTAAACCCTTACGTCTTTTGCTTCAACAAAATCAACCATTTGAATTTACTAATGACTATTTGAATGCTTTCACAAATTTGAAGAAAAAGCTTTCGGCAGGACCAATTGTTATCCCACCTGACTAGAATGAACCATTTGAGCTAATGTGCGATGCTAGTTACTATGTAGTCGGAGCAGTGCTAGGGCAACAGAAAAGTAAAACTTTTCACGTCATATACTATGCGAGCCGAACTCTTAATGATGCACAAGTGAACTATACCACCACAGAAAAAGAACTTTTAGCAGTAGTATTTACATTCGATAAGTTTAGGCCATATCTAATAGGCACTAAGGTAATTGTGCACACATATCACTCTACCATTAAATATCTTATTAATAAAAAAATGCAAAGCCTAGACTAATTCGGTGGATATTACTACTGCAAGAATTTGATTTATAGATCAATGATAGAAAAGGTATAGAAAATCAAGTGGCAGACCATTTGTCTAGGCTAGATAACAAAATTGATTGTCTTGACATCATAGAAATTAAAGAGGATTTCCCAGAAGAGAAAATATTATTTGTCACGGCTGCACCGTGGTATGCTGACATTGATAACTTTCTTGTTAGTGTTATTGTTCCTCCTGATTTATCTAGCCAGGGCAGAAAGAAGTTCCCACATGATGTGCGATATTACTACTGGGATGAACCGTTTCTATTCAAGCAATGTAGAGACAAAATAATTCGAAGATGCATTTCAGAAGAAGAGCAGCAAGATATCCTACACCAATGCCACTCGTCACCATATAGAGGGCGTTTTGGTGGAATGAGAACAATAGTAAAAGTGCTTCAGTCCCGATTTTTTTGGCCAACCCTGTTCAAAGATGCACATGAATTCTACAAGTCATGTGATAGATATCAACGAACAGGAAACATCTCGAAACGAACATGAGATGCCATGGAAAAATATTTTGGAAATCAAACTTTTCGACGAACTGGAGTGGATTATGTATCAAAATAGTTGGAAGTCATCGCAACACCTAAAAACAATTCCAAGACGGTGCTAAAGTTTTTGCACAAAAATATATTCACCCGCTTTGGAACACCACGAGCTATAATTAGCGACGAAGACACACATTTTGATAACAGATTGATTGCCAAGGCACTAAAACGATATGGAGTACGACGTAGGATTACTATGGCGTATCACCCTCAAATGAATGGACAAGCCGAAGTGTCTAATCGGGAGATTAAGCAGATCCTTGAAAAAGTGGTAAACCCGAATCGTAAAGATTGGTCGTCGAAGCTAGATGAAGCACTATAAGCTTATCGCACAGTATTCAAGACACTATTGGGAATGTCCCCGTTCAAGCTGGTCTACGGAAAGGAATGTCATCTACCGGTTGAACTTGAACATAAAGCTTACTGGGCCATCAAAAAGATAAAAATAGATGCTCATCTTGCTGGAGAAAGAATACTCTTAGAGCTGAACGAGATGGATGAATTTAGAGAACATGCATACGAGAATGCCCGTCTTTACAAGGAGAAAACAAAACGATGGCATGACAGAAAAATATTACCGAGGTAATTTTATCCTGGACAACAAGTACTGCTCTACAATTCACGCCTTAAGTTATTCCCAGGCAAGCTGAAATCAAGATGGTCAGGACCGTTTATCGTTCACCAAGTCTATTACAATGGAGCAATTGAAATTCAAAATCAAAACGATATTCCATCTTTAAAGTGAACGGCAGAGACCAAGGAGTACAAAGGAGCCCCAGTCATGCGCAACAAACCGGCATCATTGGCACATGATGCCCAAGAATTTGCTTTACTTAATTGAATAAATATTTGTTACCTCGGCAACGAAAATCTGAATTCTGTACATAAATAAGTTAAGTTATTTTCTGCTTTAATCCATTTTATTTTATTATTTTATTTTTTCTTATTGTAGGCAAGAAAGGAACACATTGTAGCATGGGGAGTTAAAGCATGCATGAAGAAAAAGCCCTAGGGTACAAGGTTTTGGCAGCAAAATAAAGAGGGAAATAAACCTTTTCTCCCCCTTTACATCCAATCAAATATTTCTCATTTAATGAGAAATCTTTTCCCCACCATGAAAGGATTGAATTACCCCGAAACCACCCATCACTTTCCCAAGAAAAACTACCCAACCTCTTCTTCTTCATCGTGTTTCTCTCTCTCTCTACAAACAAGAAAATCTTTTCATTCTCTCAACAATACCTCCCCATCGCCACCACAAAAGTCAACCAAGTACAATGGTGAGAACAAGAAAAGCCCCAGCCCCAACACAAAGTTTCGAACGCTTCCAAACAGCTGAAGCGGAAGCATGCTTCAAGATATTCTAGAAATGCCAAGTATATTTGGAAGATGGATTCATTTTTCCATCTGAGGAAGAGGATCCATTTGGACCTGAGGTGATGGACGTGATGAAGAAGCACAACATGGAGAAGTTTGATCGCAATCCTAAAGCTGTAGTATCAGCGATGGTACGGGAATTCCATGCCCATCTCGAGGACCCGTCTAGCCACACAGTTTATGTGAGAGGAAAGCTCATACGATTTTTCCCCTCTGCACTCAACCGATATTTTAAGCTGGGGAAAGTTAAAGAGCAACACAAGAGATTTATGGCAGAGGCCGATTAAGAAACATACAGCGGCATACTGTAGGATCTTTGCTTCGGATGGGCCAAGTTCGAAGTGAGTGCCCCAACTAGGAAAAGAGTTGATCGTCGAGCACTGAAATCGTACGTGAAACTGTAGAACCACTTTTTCAAAGGCAAGCTGATGCCAACTTCTCACAATACCACTATCTTTGCGAAGAGATTAATGATCCTACACTCGATCATTTATGGGAGGAAGATTGACGTTGAAAAACTCATTTTTGAGTAGATCCATGACTGTGCCAAGAGGAATCGGGGTAACCTTCTGTTTCTGAACTTGATAACCAGATTATGCAAGAAGAAAAAGGTTCTTGAGGATCACTTCGAAGATTACGTTAAACCAAATGAGGGCATCATAAAGAAAAAGGTTCCCGAGTTGATGAGTTTCAATGACGACAACCTAAAGGAAAGTTTAGAGCAAGGAGCAAAATCGATTGTCGCAGCTAGAATGACTGATGTGGTCAAGCACACTCGAGAAACACGTGAAAAGATCAGTCGCCTGAAGGACCACATGGAAATTTACTTCGAGTATGTCAAGGCTAGGTATATGCAAATCAACGCATTCTTCAAGGAGTTGCTCTTAAACTCAAACATCAGACTACCGATCTTCGCCGCTATCATCCTCAAATACATTGCGGGCAGGAGCACATTCCACACCTTGACATCGCATGCACATCCAAATGTTCCCCCAGAAGTACCTATTGATGTGATACCACTAGCAACTCAAGTACCACCTGTACCAGAGGAAGGCCAAGGCGACACAGAAGAATTCCTCAGATCTTCCTCCTTTCAACCTCCTCCTCTTCTCTGATGAAGATTTTACTCCAGCACCGCCAAAACCCGAGCATGATCCTACTCACTCCCCTGTCCGTCTAACACCGCCAGTCCCAATAGTAGCTACTAGTCCAGCACCAATCCCAGAACAATCAACTCCTACGACCGAGCAATTCACTCTAGCACGAGTCGCATCTAGCAAGAAGCGTTACAAGAGATCCACAGGCCGTATACTTCAGCATTCTTCTTCTTAACTAGTAGCAATAGACTCTGGATCCGAGAGTCCCTCTCCTCCCAAACGACGCCGAATGAGGGCGTCTAGTCAAGCCACCCCACCACAGTGAGTCTTTACTTTAGTTTTTTTCTTTTATGCATATGCATTTAGGATTATGTAGTTTAGTTTTCATGCATTGAGGACAATGTATCCCTCAAGTTTGGGGGAGGTATTGTACCATATTCTGCTATACTTTGATATAAAGCAATTGATGTTAATTGGTTGAGAATTTTGGTTGTCATGACATAAGCTGGTTGAGATTATTGTTAGGAATGAATTAGGGATGCCCAATGATGAATGTAGAATTTTATTGCCTAGGCCAGAATTATTGTTAAGACTGTTTAAAGAAGAGAACCAATCCTAGGCTTGATTCATTGAAATTTATAAACACAATTGTAGGATGTTTTTGCTCTAGGTAATCTGTAAAATTTTTATGAAAGAACTTTCTATTTGCTGAGACTGCAAAAATATTCTAAGGGTAAAGTGGAAACTCTCTAGTGTTTAAAAACGTGAAAAACTCGAAAATACAAAGGGACATTCCTCTGTGCAAGAACAAGAAAAACTCCAAAAAATTAAGAGTAGCCAAGGCATATGAGTGAATGAAGTAGTCACAGGATGACTCTACTTGACTAGCTTGGGGGTGGAAGGTATGCTCCTTTCACCTAGAGTATGAAACGATAGTTGTGATGAGCTGACTCCCCTAAAAAAATTGAATAAAGAGAATAAAAGTTGATAAATAACTAGAAGTCTAAACTAAGTCTGATGAATAATTTGTTGCCTTGATAAAACAGGAGTGCTTACTTTAAGTTTTCAAATTACCTCTATGCATAGACTGGTTACAATCACGCACACACAATAGCAAGGGATCCTGACTAGGGAAGGGACTTGACTGATATGACTGTCAATATGTTGAGGCCAAACAATTTTTGTTGAGGGCTAAAATCTCAAACCAGATAATTTTCTTAATACTGCTTTGCTATGACAATTTTAATTCTCTTATAGCTAGTATCCATTGCTTGAGGACAAGTAATAGCTTAAGTTTGGGGGTTTGATAACTCCATAAAAAGGCTTAATTTCTAGTCTTTTACTTAAGTTATTGCTCGTCTAGACAAAGTATGAATTGCAGTTTTAGTTGCATTTAGTTGCATATAGGTTATATTAGATTGTAGTGGATAAGTTTTGCTTAGGCAATATTTATTTGGTTTGACTGATGCTGCTGAAGATAAAGGACAGAGGAAGAACAATTCAGTCGTGACAATATAAAAGTGCAGAGGCCAAAGGAACATATGAGAATATGAGGAGCATATTTATCTCGCCAAGGCAAGATTTATTTGAGGAAGTCTGAAGCAGGTGTGGCTAAATCTCCTATGTCACACGTCATCTGGATGATATACTTCATGTGCAAGCAAGTCTCAATTATTCTGACAGCCTCCAACCATCTTTCATTTTTAAGTCCAGGCAATTAATAACGGCTAGTTAAGTAAACTCCAAAAGTAGACAAAGACTTAGGAGGTATTTCCTTATAAATAGCCAAGCATAGCTGCCAAAGAATAAGGCAAGGAAGAATAGAGAAGAGCTTTACCTAAGGCGTGAGCAAGAAACTGTAGTGCTTTCCCACCGTCTACCAACCAACCTTCCTTGGTTTCCTCCATAGCCAGACGATAGCAGAGCGGTGATCAGGCCTCGAGAGAGGGTGATCACCAAGGCAGGCGTGGTGCTGATCAAGATTGTCGTGACAGAGCCCCCAATTTTGGGAGTCTTTCTTCCTTTACTTTTAACTCTTTATCTATTTAGGGTTGTATTAAACGTTGAATCTTGGATGATCTTTGATTGCACCATGATTGCTTTACTTGGTGTTAAACTTTGTTTTACCTGAACAATATTTTTATGTTTATGAGTGATGAAGTATGTTTCGCTTATGACTGTTTTGTTCAGAGTTTAAATGTTTTACCTAGTAATCCTGTCATGTAGTTTTAGTGAGTCATAATAAGTCATTCTAAACTGAGAATATTTGTTGTCAAGACAATGGTTCAGCATAAGTGTTATGTGATACGTCTGAATATATGAGGTTGTTTGCATTATATTTAAACCATCAATTGTTTTATTAGTCTGCATATTAATTTTGCCTCAACCAAACTTTTCTAAAATCATTGAATCATTTTTCCTAGTTCATTAATATTAGTTCGTAGGATAATACTTCATAGGACTTAGCTTGTGACATTAGTTCTAGTTGTGGTGAAAATATATTTCTAATCCAATCCCTGTGGAGACGATACTCACTCATTACTATATTACTTGCATCGATTGTGTATACTTGCACAGATTTGCTTGCCTTAGCATATACATTTACAAGCAATTAGTCCTTAATGACAAAGCTCGACGAGATTGGTTTATCGAGCTCGAGGGACTGAGGCCAAAGTTAAAAGAGATGATGTTGGCCTTGAGTTTACCTAGTTTACAAGAAGTGATAAATAGAGCCAAGGTGATTGAAAGAGCTCAAGAGGAGACATTGGCAGCATAGCATAGTGTACAGTCAGGAAAAAAAATTAGGATGTCTTCATCTACGTCTCATTCTAAGAGATGCAAAGGCTTAGGTTCCCGATATATTGATAGAGCGGATGCTACTGTAGCTGTACAAAAATCTAAGCAGTCTCATTCTTCTGCTACGAGCTCGGGTAGAGCATTTGGAGAAAAAATAATCAATGTCAAATCTATGGTAGATTTGATCGGGGAACCTGTAGAATACTTTATGGCGCTTGTTTTGTTTGTAGAGAAGCGGGTCATTATGCTTAGAATTTTCCAAAAAAGTTTGGGGATAAACCAGCACAAATCGAAAGATCGATAGCTGCATCAAGTACAAGCAGATGAAAAGGAAGATTAGGGGGTCAATATGGGTCTAGTCAGAGACAAGAGACTCATGGAGTGGCTCGAGTTTCTAATATAAAAACCAATGAAGATAGGGATGATCTGAAAATCATAAGAGGCACATTTCACCTCTTTGATGAGTCTGTTTTTGTTCTAGTTGACCCTAGTTCTTCACATTCATATATTAGTACCAAGCTGATTTGAAATAGATGAATTCCTTTAGAACTAATCGCTAGTGAAATGATAGAAATAAACCCTTTGGGTTAAACTGCAAGGGTGACTAGGGTGTGTAGAATATGTCCAATTAAAATTTAAGGGGTGGTATTATTGGCAAACTTGATGGAGTTACCCTTTGATGAGTTTGAAATCATTTTGGGCATGGATTGGTTGTCTCCACATCATGCATGGGTAGATTGTCATCGGAAACGATTATTCCTAAAGGATGTGGAAGGCTCCAAAATTGTGGTGGTAGGTGAGAAGACAAAATCCCTATCCAATGTGATATCGGCTTTGACCGCCAAGAGAATGATGTCAAAAGGATGCATAGCATTTCTAGCTAATGTGATAGACACTCGGATGCCGGAAGTGAGATTGCAGGATATCCCCACAGTTAGAGAGAGATTCCAAAGGTTTTTCCTGAAGAGTTACCGGGTTTACTTTTGGATCGTGAAGTAGAATTTTGAATTAAGGTTTACCCGGGTACCAAACATGTTTCTATGGATCTGTATAAAATGGCTCCAATGGAGTTAAGGGAACTAAAAACATAGTTGCAGGAGTTGCTTGATAAAGGATTCATCCAACCCAGTGTTTCTCATTGGGGAGTGCATGTGTTATTCGTGAAAAAGAAGGATGGGTCTATGCGGTTATGTATTGACTATCGTCAATTAAACAAGGTAACGATAAAGAACAAGTATCATCTTCCAAGGATTGATGATATGTTTGATCAGTTAAAAGGTGCATCAATGTTCCCTAAGATAGATATGAGGTCGGGGTACCATCAGTTAAGGATTGAAAAGGAGGATATTTCCAAGACGACTTTTCGGACTTGGTACAGACACTATGAATTTATGGTAATGTTGTTTGGATTAACAAATGCTCCTACAACATTTATGGATTTGATGAATAGAGTATTTCAACCGTACTTGGATCAGTTTGTGGTAGTGTTTATAGATGATAGTTTGGTATATTCCAAGCCAAGGGAAGATCATGATGCTCATCTTCGGGTGGTGCTTCAGATACTTCGTGAAAATAAGTTGTACGCGAAGCTGTCCAAATATGAATTTTGGTTAGCAGAAATTGCTTTCCTCGGTCATATAGTCTCTGCAGAAGGCATAAGAGTATATTCTAAAAAGATTCAAGCTATAGTGGATTGGAAACCACCAAAGAATATTTTTGAAGTTCAGAGTTTCTTGGAGCTTGCTGGTTACTATAAGCGTTTTGTGAAAAACAATTCGATGTTAGCTCTGCCGTTAACTAAGTTATTGCAGAAAGATATGCCTTTTTTAGATATAAAGATGTCAGGAAAGTTTTGATATGCTTAAGAGAATAGTAACGGAGGCTCCCGTACTTGTGCAACCTGAGTTAGGAAAGGATTATGTCATTTTCAGTGACGCATCCCATAAAGGATTGAGATGTGTACTAATGCAAGAGGAGAAAGTCGTGGCCTATGCCTCAAGACAATTTAATATTCATGAGAGAAATTACCCAACTCATTATTTGGAATTGGCAACCGTAGTATTTGCTTTGAAAATCTGGCGCTATTATTTGTATGGTGAGCGTTGCCATGTTTACACGGACCATAAAAGTCTAAATTATTTGTTGACTCAGAAAGAGCTGAACTTAAGACAGAGAATATGGATTAAGCTTATGATTTGGTCATTTATTATCATCCGAGAAAGGCAAATGTGGTAGCAGATGATCTCAGTTGAAAGACTTTTGCAGCTTTAAGGGCTTTAGATGCACGTATGTATTTAAATGAGGATGGTGCTTTGATTACTGAATTAAAGTTAAGGCTGATGTTTTTGGATCGGATTAAAGAGTTGCAAGGTGGAGATAAGAAATGCTTGATGAGAATGGCACGAGTAGAAAAATGAGAGGCCAAAGATTTTGAATTAGAGGATAATGGATGTTTATATTACCGTGGAAGACTTTGCATTCCTGATGATGATGAATTGAGGAAAAATATTCTTGGTGAGGCACATTATAGCCCTTTAATGATGCAACCAGGTGGAAATAAGATGTATCAGGATTTGAAATTCATTACTGGTGATCTGGCATGAAAAGAGTTGTAACAGAGTTTGTTACAAAATGTTTTACATGTCAGCAAGTGAAAGCTGAACATCAAGTGCCATCTGGGTTACCACAGCTAATATCCATTACTGAGTGGATGTGGGAGTGAGTCACAATGGACTTTGTTTCGGGGCTACCATTATCACCGGGTAAAAAGGACTCGATTTGGGTAATAGTAGATAGATTGACAAAAACATCTCATTTTATTCCAACTCTAGTAGACTACTCAATGAATAAGTATGTTAAGCTATATATAAAAGAGATAGTTAGACTGCACGGAGTACCGATATCGATAGTGTCTGATGAGACCCTAGGTTTACTTCAAGATTTTGGAAGTCTTTGCATGAGGCATTGGGTATTCGATTGAGAATTTAGTACAACTTTTGATCCCCAGACAGATGGGCAGTTAGAGCGAGCTATTCAGATACTTGAGGATATGCTTAGGGTATGTGTGATTGAATTTATGGGATCGTGGGAAAGGTATTTACCTTTAGTAGAATTTGAGTATAATAATAGTTATCAATCTAGTATTGAGATATTCCCTTATTAAGCTCTATATGGGAGAAAATGTAGAACACTATTAAATTGGTTTGAATTAAAAGATCGGGAATTGGTTGGTCCAGATTTGATGAAAAATATGGAGGATAAAGTAAAGATTATTCAGAGCAACCTAAAAGTAGCCTCAGATCCACAAATTTCCTATGTGGATTTGAAAAGAAAAGAAATAGAATACAAGAAGGGAGACAAATTTTTTAGAGTATCGCCTTGGAAAAGGTGTTACGTTTTGGGCGAAAAGGAAAGATGAATCTGAGGTTCATTGGACCGTATGAAATATTGAAAAGCGTTGGACCCGTAGCTTATCAGTTAGCTTTGCCTCCAGACATGGACAAGATCCACAATGTTTTTCACGTATCGATTCTTAGGAGATACAAATCAGATCGCTCGCACGTTATTGCTCCTGAAGAAAATAGAGATCCGACCAGATTTGAATTATGAGGAAGAACCAGTACAGATCTTGGCTAAGGAAACCAAGGAATATCGTAACAAATGGATTCTGTTGGTTAAAGTGCTTTGGCAGAACAATAGGAATGAAGGGGCTACTTGGGAAAGAGAGGGGGATATGATAAAGTTGTTTTCATATCTCTTTGCTTCAGGTACTTATTTAAATTCGAGGATGAATTTTACTAAGGGGGAGAATTGTAATACCCCACTTATTAAATTAAGGACTTTATTGAAAAGATTTAGAAATGGAGGTTTTAAGTGATTAAATGATAAAAGGTGGGTAAATGATTGGAATAGTATTTTAGACTAGATTACAACTATAGATGAATAGAAAGGGTATTTTAGTCCTTTAAAGGGGAAATGAATTTAATGATTATTTTATTTAAGTATTTAAGTAAGTAAAAAGGGAAGAATGAGAGAAAAAGCTTTATATCTTTCTTCTTCTTCTTTCACGTGGTCAAGTTTTCCTCAATAGCTCTAAAGGTAAGTTTTGATTAATCGGTTTTTCCTTTTGATTGTGGGTTGTTTTTACAACCTTAAGTGATATAGAAGCTTGAAGAAGGATTAATTGAGATTAAAACCATGTAAAGAATGAAATATTAGAGATTTTAGAAAATGAGTTTTGAAATGATATGTTAGTATATTGGTGTCTATTGAGGTTTATTGGTAGATTTAACTTGCTAAAGAAGTAAATGAGATATTAGAAGTATTAGATGGGTTAAAGAATATATTAGAAAAAGTAGTTTCATTCTTAGAATTTATGTTCTTGAATGATTTTAGATGTTCTAAGAGGCTAAATGAAGGAAAGTTAGTATGAATAGTTAAGGAAGATTTTAATAGTATTGTAGGGGTAAATATAATGAGAATTGACCATATTGGCATGAAAATCGAGTTGAAAACTGGAAATTCTGGGCAATGGTATCGGTACTGCTAAGAACAGTACCGATAGTATAGGCTAAAATGAGATAAATTGGATGAGTAGTATCGATACTGATTCAATTAGTATCGATACCGATGAGGTAGTATCGATACCATGATCAGGGGTATCAATACCAAGAAACATCGAATCTAATTTTGGTATCGATACCGGTAGGGGTATCGGTACTATAGTAGGGTAGTATTGATACCATGGTAACGATATCGATACCGAGTAACATCGAACCTATTTTTGGTATCGAAACCCGAAGGGGGTAACGATACCATATTATAGAAGTATCGATACTAGGGTAGTAGTATCGATACTATGGAGCCAGAAATGTTAAAATAGGCTGATAGTGGTATAAAAAGTTAATGATACATTCTTTTGAGTATTGTTAAGTATAATGGTTAGAAAATATTCTGACCTTGGGTATGGTATATGTTTTTATGGATGCTTGAGTAGATCGGAACCGAGCTACCGAAACAAGCAAAACTAAGGGCAAAGGAAAAGTACCAGAGTAATCAGCCTTAACTTTTGTATACATAGCAAGGATAGTCAGGTGAGTGCATTTATGTTGTTGTACATTAAGAGTTATAAGATATGTTGTTAAAATATATATATTGCATTGATATATCAGTACTATGTGTACTATAGGCACCTCGTGTGCATATTTACGGAGTTCATCATGAGTTGATGAATCACCATACATGCACTTCATGTGCATATTCACGAAATTCATCTTAAGTTGATGAATCACTTTACGGGCACTTCGTGTGCATATTTAAGTAATTCATCATGAGTTTATGAATCATCGTACAAGCACTTCGTGTGCATATTCACGAAATTCATCATGAGTTGATGAATCACCGTACATGCACTTCGTGTGCATATTCACGAAATTCATCATAAGTTGATGAATCACTGTACAGGCACTTCGTGTGCATATTAACGGAATTCATCATAACTTGATGAATCACCGTACAGGCACTTCGTGTGCATATTCACGGAATTCATCATAAGTTGATGAATCGCCATACAAGCTCCTTGTGTGCAAATCCACGAAATTCATCATGAGTTGATGAATTCCCGTATAGGCACTAATTGTTCATTCTAATAAATGAACATGATTAGAAAGAGGGTAAAGGACCGTAATAGCACCAACGGTGCAATGTTATAAGGTTTACAATAAATTGTAAAGAGTTACTCAATATTTGAATTGTTACCATATATTATGTTTATAAGTTGATTATGATTATGTATGCCTCACTAAGTAATATTTAACACGTGTTCATTTCACACGTAAGTTGAATACCAGCTGAGTAAGGAGATCATTGGACATCCAGTCAGAGTTGCTTAAATGTTTTACTTATAAATAAATTATAATAGTTTTATAAAATGAAACAAAATTTAACAGATTTTTAAATGGGAAACTGTTTTAAAAGTGATGTGACATATGTAGCTCGTATACGTAAATGTATACGGGAGATGGGTGTTATAGCTTGCCTCATAACCAATTGTACTTCCACTTGACTAGGATGCCCCCTTCGAGCTGATATGTGATACCAGTGACTATGCAGTAGGTGCAGTGCTAGGGCAAAGAAAAGGTTAAATCTTCCAGGTCATCTATTATGCTAGTTGTAACCTTAATGATGCTCAACTCAATTATACCACTACTAAAAAAGAATTACCTATTGTGGTATTCACTTTTGATAAATTTAGGCCATATCTTATAGGGACTGAGGTCATAATGCATACTGATCACTCTGCCATTAAGTACTTAGTTAATAAAAAAGATGCAAAGCTTAGGCTTATTAGATGAATATTATTGCTGCAAGAATTCGATTTGGAGGTAAATAATAGGAAGGGTACAGAAAACCAAGTAGCAGATCACTTGTGTAGGCTATAGAACAAAAATATTTGTCCTGACATGAAGGATATTCAAGAAGATTTCCCTGATGAGAAAATTTTATTTGTCATGGCAGTGTCGTGGTATGTTGACATAGTTAACTTTCTCGTTAGTGGTATTATGCCTCCATATTTATCTAGCGAGGGTAGAAACAATTCAAACATGATGTACGTCCCTATTAGTGGGATGAACCATTCCTATTCAAGCAGTGTAGAGACCAAATCATCCGACTATGTGTCCTCAAAGAAGAACACAAGGAGATCCTATTTCATTACCATACATCCCCGTGTGGAGTGCACTTTGGTGGGATGAGGACTGCTGCAAAGGTCCTTCAATCCGGCTTCTACTGGCCCACCTTATTCAAATATGCACACGACTTCTACAAGTCATGTCATCATCTCCAGCACACTGGGAATATATCAAAGAGAAATGAGATCCCATGGAAAATCATTTTGGAAGTTGAACTCTTTGATGTATGGGGATCGATAATATGAGACCCTTCACATCATCCTTTGCTGATATAGACATATTCTTGGTAGTAGACTATGTTTCCAAATTGGTTGAAGTTGTGGCCACACCTCGCAATGACTCCAAGACCGTGCTGAAATTCTTGCACAAAAATATATTCACGCGTTTTGGAGCACCACGAGCAGTTATCAACGATAAAGATACTCATTTCAACAACAAATTAATTGCCAAGGCGTTGAAGAGATACGAGGTGCGCCGTAGAATTGCCATGACATACCATCCCCAGACTAATGGGCAAGCTGAAGTCTCCAATCGTGAGATCAAGTAGATTATTCAGAAGGTGGTCAACCCGAGGCACAAAGATTGGTCATCGAAGCTCGATGAAGTATTATGGGTCTACCGCACAGTATTCAAAACGCCCCTCAGAATGTCACCATTCAAGTTAGTATATGGCAAGGCATGCCATATGCCCGTGGAATTGGAACATAAAGCTTTTTGGGCCATCAAGAAACTAAACATGGATACATAGCTTGCTGGAGAGAGAAGATTGTTGGAGTTAAATAACATGGATGAATTTAGAGCTCAGGCATATGAAAATGCCCACCTTTACAAAGAAAAGACAGAAAGATGGCATGATTTTTTTTTGCCTAGGCAATTTTTTCTGGACAACAAGTATTTCTCTATAATTCAAGACTCAAGCTGTTCCCAGGCAAGCTGAAGTCTAGATGGTCAGGACCGTTTATAGTACATCAAGTACATAGCCATGGCGCAGTAAAAATTAAGAACATGGATGATGAGTCTACCTCCAAAGTGAATGGTTAACGACTCAAGATGTACAATGGTACACCCATTCTGCGTGATAAATCGGTGTCGTTACTCAACATTCCCTAAGAGTTTGCCCCTCTTCCCTAAGCAAATTTTGTTGCCTAGGCAACAATAATTTGTGCTTTGTACATAAATAATTTGTTTTTATTTTTACTTTATTTTGCACCAATTGTTTATTTCTATTTTAATATCTTATTTTATCTCTTTTAGCAACTAGGGTACACATGGAAGCATAGGGTTCACGCTCATACATAGAAGGAAGTTAAACCCTAAAATATTAGTTTTGGTGGCATTTTTGAGAAGGAAACAAATCCCTTTCCCATTATTTTATTAATTTTTGTCAACTCAAATATATTCCCATTTAATATCATATCTCCTTTCTCTAGGCATTTTTACCAATTTACCCTCAAGAAACCGTCTACTACCCATCTTTTTTCTCCAAAACTGTCTACCTTTATCTTTTACCTCTCATCGTTTCTTTTTTACTTTCTTCTTCATCTTTGCTTTTATTTTGTTTGAATTTTTAACCCCTAAAACCCTCCATAGTTGTCGTAAAAATCACTTGTTTTTTCCATTAAAATCTGTTGTTCATGGCTCGATCGAAGAAGAATACTGGTGCCTCTACATCCTTCAATGTGGCTACACGCTTCGAGCGCTTCCAAACCTCCAAGGCCGAGGCAAAGTTCAAGGTCCTGTAGAAACGACAAGTTTACTTGGAGGACGACTTTATCTTCCCTGAGGCTGGCGAAGAACCGTTTGGGCCGGAAGTAATAAACATTATCTGGAAGCATAAGTGGGTGATATTTGCCCGACACCCAAAGGAAGTGGTGCCAACCATGGTCTGAGAGTTTTATGACCACCTAAGCAACCCATCCCACTACACTATGTACGTTAGAGGAAAATCCATCTGGTTCACTCCTTCGGCCTTAAACCGCTACTTTAGGCTCAATAAGGTAGAGGATCAACATAAAAAATTTATTGTCGAAGCAAATTTAGAGACATAAGATGGTGTGCTAGAGGATTTATGCTTCAGCTAGGCGAAGTTTGAAGATAATGCGCCAAACCAAAAGCGTGTGGATCGCTGAGCCCTTAAGCTAGTAACCAAATTGTGGAACCACTTTTTGAAAGGAAAGTTGATGCCTACCTCGCACAACACAAAAGTATTGGTGTGGAGCTTAATGCTAATTCACTCAATCATCTACGGGTACGCAATCGATGTGGGTAAGATAATTTTTGAGCAGATCCACGAGTGTGCAAAGATGACCTAGGTAATCTACTTTTTCCAAATTTAATCATCACTTTGTGTAAGAAGAAAAATGTCCCTGAGAAGCCTTTTGAAGACTTTATCAAGTCAAAGGAAGGCATCACCAAAAAGAAGGTACCCGAGCTTATAAGTTTTGATGAAAACACTCCACAAGAGGGCTTGGAGCGAGGAGTAAAATCAGTTGTCGCGACAAGAATGGAAGCCGTGGTCATATCCACTTGAGAGATAAGGGAACGAATGGAATGTTTAGAGGGTCACATGGAGACCTTCTTCAAGTATGTCAAGGTACGAGATGCCCAAATGAATGTTTTCTTCAAGGAACTACTTCCAGTTAGCAATGAAGACCTACCACCTTTTCCCGATGAAATCCTACGCCAATCGGTCCCTATAGGTGACAATACATTTTTTTCCTTGGCACAACATGTTTCACTCGAGTCCCCAGTGGATGTCACTCCTCTTGCCACGCGTGTCTCCACTATCCACGAAGAAGGCCACGGTGAAACAAATGAATATCTCAGTTCCTCCTTATCTTATTCTAAGCACACTCGAGAAATCCCATCAAAATTCTTTGATGATGATGATTTGGCCCTGGCCATAGATTTTACTTTTCCAATCCCTGACCAACCTACTCTTGAAGAAGCATTTGAACAACAACCGGATCTGAACGCTGAACCCACTATTGATCCTAAAGCAAGCCAACCACACAACATCCCTACTGAACCCTCACACACAGAGGAGATACCATCACCAGCAAGTATCACAAGGACAAGGCGTTACCTCAAGCGTACAGTCGAACATATAGCTATGTCATCTTTAATCGAGCTTCTTTCAGACGACACTGGATTCGAAAGCCCCTTCCTTTAAAACGACGCATAACATGCATGTCCAACCAAGCCTCTCCACCACAATAAGGTACTATTCTTGCATTTACATTTGTATCTGCATGTTCAAGAATTTTTCCTTGCATTCATATTCATGCATTGAGGATAATTCATCCCTTAAGTTTGGGGGAGGTGTTGTACACTATACATAGGTTAATTGCATTTGATAATAATTGGTTGAAATATTTTTTTATCATGGCATGAGTTTCATTAGGATAGTTGTTGGAATAAGTTGAGGATGCCCGATGATGAAAGCAAATTTTATTGCATAGGCCAGAATTATTTCACATGACTGTTGAAGGATAGAGCCTACCCGAGGACTTGATGTTTTGTGATCTTATACCACGATTGTATGTTTTCTCTACTTAAGGTGCATAGAAAATTTTTAGCGAATAATTTTTTTAGCGTCCTGGCATTAAATAATTGAAAAGATTGTGTTGAACTCCTTAATGTTTTAAATTGTGCTGAATTGAAAATAAATGCCTCAACATAACTATAGAGGGATACTCCTCTATGTGTTGGCATAACTTGGAAAACTTCCTAAATAAATGGTTGCCTTAGTATATGAGTGAATGAAAGTAGTCACGGGATGACTCTACCTTACTAGCTTGGGGGTGGAAGGTATTCTCCCTTTCACCTAGAGTGTGTGATGGAAGGTGTAATAAGGACTCCCCTTGGGCAGTATGCTAAAAGAAAGAAATAAAGAATGACAACACAAAGTATGAATAAATAGGAGTGAACTGTTCTTAATGAATTATTTGATGCATTGGCAAAACAGAAAAACTTACTTAGGAGCTTTCTATATACGTTAAAGCATAGAATAGATACAATCACGCACACACACTGACAAAGAGTCTTGACCTAGGGAAAGGTGTTTAACTTCTCGTACAATCTAGTATGTTGAAGCTAAACTTTTTTCTGAGGGCTGAAATTTTAAACCACATGATTGTCCTAATTTTTACTTTGCAATGACACTTAATGTTTTTACCGTTTGTTATCCATTGCTTGAGGACAAGCAATAACTTAAGTCTAAGGGTGTGATAACTCCGTAAAAGACCATGTTATGGGTCTTTTTACTTAGGTTATTGTTTTCCTAAAAGCCATTTTCATAGCATTTTAGTTTTATATAGTTGCATGTAGTATACATTTGCATGTGGTGGATAAGTTTTGCCAAGGCAAACTTTATTTGGTTTAACTGATGCTTCTTTTGAGGAAGGTTGTTGGTTGGTTGTGTTGATGCAGGAAATGATGAAGGAGGAATTTATTTGCTGAGATAGAGCAATTCTCCAAGGTTAAAGGAACAGAAGAAGACGACAGTGAGGAATATATTTTCTTGCCAAGGTAAGATTTATCTTGCAAGTTTGACGTAGCTCAACAGAACTACTGACGTCACTTGCCCAACTTCATCCTCAAGTACAATCATGCCTTCATCAAGGAAATTGACCACTGTCAGCTGTTATGCCATTTATAAAACGGGTATGTTAATGAGGATATTTAGGGAATTTCTAATGGCATGAAACCCTAAAAATTCCCATTATAAATACCCCCATCATAGCTTTTCAAAAGGCGGCGCAACCAAGGAGAAAATATACCCTGGGCTTGGAGTAAGCGGCTGCAGCACCCTACTTTCCACCGTTCCCACTCGATCGTCCTTGGTGCCCTCCACAACTAGGCTTCATCGGAGCAGCGGCTAGCCCTCGAGAGAGGTC